>NC_088354.1:5280000-5580000 GCF_036884655.1 Musa acuminata AAA Group
ATATTTCCTAATATAATGGGGCAAGTGCACACTATTCCCACTAGGTCTGCAGTTGGCTGAAATTTATCTTTATATGATCGAGGATCCAATCTGATTAAGGTGGATTTGAATTAGATTTAATCTGATAGACTGCTTTGTGATCTGATTCAAAGATCTGAATGCTAACCATTACAGTCTGCTTACGATCTGATTTAATGCTTAAATATTTTATCTGACCCAACCTTAACTCGATAAAATAACTATAAACCAAGTTTTCCATACTTTTATGTTACTTGCCAGTTCTCAGTTACTCCCATTAAATGTTTGTTGCCTCTGCATAAGCGCTACGATCACTTTGGTACTTTCAGATAAATGGCATGCAGCCATTGGCAGATACTGGTGCTGGATGGCTTCTTCCTCCCATCATCACTAGATTTCATCCTAGGGGAAGTCTAATAAGGCTCCTGTTTGGATAATATTGGCTAACCATAGACAGACTTTGTATGTCATTGTCATTCTTGTGCTTGATTCTAAAGAAGATAAGTGTATTACTTTGTATCAATTTTTTTATCAAAGTTTAATTGCGGTAACAGAAAGTGGAGTTTTTAGATATTATAAGATGGTTGATCTGTGTTCCTTTCTGTTGTACTTTGATTGGAACTGGTGAAGGTTTTTGTTCTTGTACTTTTAACCCTATGGAATTTATCATTTGAAAGCAACCTTTTTCTACCAAAGGTAATTATATTTAACATTTATTCTAATGTTTTGTGCTAAGATTTACTTATTTACCTATAACAATAGGTAGTAAGGACTAGGGATTGTCGTTTCGCTCACACCGGTACGAAACAGGTGGCGCATATTGGTCTTAGTATTGACCAGTATGCGGACCCACCTCAGTTCGGTCTGCCGCATATGAGAAGTGGGAAACCCAAATTTCCACTTCTCACGTGAGTGTCGCCTCCGATGTTGTGATCGACGGAGTGCGATCGTGACCTCATTGCACATCGCCACGTCTCAGGTAAGTCTTTCTTCTCTTCCTCTTTCTCCTTCCTTCTTCCTCTTCCATCGCTTCGTCTTCTTCTCTCGTTCTTCGTCCTTTCTCCACCGTCCCTTCCTCTTCTCCCTTTTTTTCTTCCGCTTTGAAACGTTGGTACTTACCGATGTGTCGACAGATGGTACAATGTTATGGCCTGATGAATCTTCGAGTCAGGTCCTGTACCTGGTTTGGCAAACCCTGGTAAGGACAACTATGTGCTGTTGGATTGAATTCTCAATTATTTAGAAGTTGAATCAAACATTAATTATAATATAGCTGATCCAATGGGTTTCTAGCTGCATAACGAGGTTTCTTAAACATCAGTTTGTACCTGGACCAACCGCAATCTAATTATCTACCAATCTGTTTGCAGTCCTACTGATGGTCTTGCTTCAATATGGGGGACATTAATCGAGAGAGAAAATACATTATTAAGTTCATGAGACTATCTTTTACTTTGTGGTCTTGTGGTTAATAGATGTAGATCTTCGCTTGTGTTTGGTCAGTATCCTCACTAGATGATTGGTCCAAAAGTGATGCTTTTTCTAACTTGATGTCCCAATTATACTACTGATATTATTTTTTTTTAAACTCTGATCTGTTCCTCTTCAGATTTTTCTCTGTTTGTCCCTTCTTTTTGTTTCTCTCTCTTGCAAACCTTAATCCTTTGAGTAAAGATAGAGGTTGATAGAAGGAAAATGTCCTATTAATATCTTGATTGGATTGTCTCATATCAGTAATTTATTCAACCTGGGCTCGTGGATTTTGGCTTTTACATAGTTTGTAACTGCATTATTCTTGTCTTTTCGTGCATCATGTCGAAATGAACACCATAAAGTTTGAGATACGTATTATGAGTATGCAAACATTTTGGAAAACCGTATAAAGATCTTAACTTTTACTAGTGGACTATTCGTGTAGCTGCAATCTTTATAATTCGTATATATGCCATATTCGTATTTTCTCTTTATGCACTTTTAAAGTCCAAATACATGCCACAGTTTTAGTATTATAATCTTCAAGTGTTTTGGAGTGATTCTATAGGATGTTTAAAGTTTATTAAACATTAAAGGGGTTTGGGAAGTCAGCCGCAGTATATCAAAAATGGGACCCAAGAGTCCGCCCAAGGTTTGCCAGTGAATGTTAACAAAATTACTAGACCTAGGTATGTAACTGAAGTTTACAACTTTGAGCTTAGCAATGAGAGGTAAGATGAAAGGAGCTTAGCAATAAGCTGCTGCCTCTGTTATTTGTCTATACATGGTGAAATGAAACTGTAATGAATTAAAGACCAGTGCACTGTTGCATATAATGCCGTTAGGCATATAGATGGTAGCTGGTGATTGCATGTAATGCCTTTAGGCATCTAGATGGTAGCTGGTGACTGCACCAGTCTGCTACTTTCGGTCTAGGTTGAACCATAAATCCCTTTTCATCTTCTGTTTCTTAGCAGAATGTTTGATTCCAGTCATCCTTTGAACATCACAAAATTTTGATTAGTTTATGTTGATTGATATTCTTCTCACAGCGGACTGTTAAATGTTGAGAAACTTATGTTTTAAAACTGTCTGGAGAAGCAACAACATCAACCATCTCCCCTTTCTTTTATGGTCTTTATGGTACTCTTTTTAGAATTTTGGAATCATCTGCTCTTTCCACATGTTAATTTTTTTTACTGTGACACTGCTGACACTGATTGATCTTTGATAGCTGGGCTTGTGAACGTTTTGGACGCAGTTGAATGTATATCATTCCATGTGACACATTGTATTGCTACTCCCATAGCTTGTCTCCCTCACCATAATTGTTCATTGAACTCTTCATCCTCCCTACTGCTGATTGTCATTCACCTCTATGGCATTCTAATGTGGTAAAATGCTGCATGGTTGATTAGGGGATACATATATGTAGTTTTTCCTTTGCATTCAATGTGCATCATTTTGCACTCTTACATTATCAGAAGTAGTTGATTAGTTTGGTTGAATAACAACATTAGCATTTTATTCTTTTCTGATCTGAACGCCCTGGAAATTTAATGTTTTGGTAATTTTGGTGCTGCTCTGATCATATAAGCTTTATCACAAATCTTCTAATGTTTGTGGATATAATGATGCAGTACTACTTTGACACACTTTTCCCACGTGTCCCTGTTCCCGTTGTGCGCCAAATTGTTGCTAACCTGGAGAAACTGAAGCTCCCCACCAAGCATTGTGGTGTCACTGGAGAAACTAGTCGGCAGGGCTCAGATGATATTGCCCGTCGCCCTCCTTCAGTAAAAGCTGCTTTGTCAGTCTCATTTGGTCAGCGTGCTCCACACCGTGCATCCACCAGGGACTCTTCGCCGGTCAGAAGGAACTTAGGTCCCATACACGAAAGGAGTGATGGTGATGACCATCGAAGATCATCTCCTAGCGTTCGTCGCAGTAGTAGCCGTGACCGACATGACCGTGATCGCTCAGATCGTGACCGTGACCATGATCGAGATCATCGTGATCGAGACCGTCGAGACCATCACCGTGATCGAGACCACTCAGAACGTGACTGGGGAAGGGACTCTGAGCGAAGGCATGAACATGAGCGGCGTGGTGATCGTGATAGAGATTCCCATCGATCCAAGCACTCAGAGAGGGATTCTGGGAGAAGGGACCATGAAAGGAGTGGGCGAGATGCTGATGAGTATAGACACTCCAACTCGAGACGAAGCAGAAGTAGAAGTAGGAGCAGGAGTCGTAGCATCCATACCCGTGGTGCAGATCGCCCTAGTCCTTTCGGAGATGAAAATAAAGAGAAGACAAAGGCTGTTTCAAGCAATCTGGCAAAGTTGAAAGATTTATATGGTGATGGAAGTGACAAGAAAAGCAATGAAGCTGCCGATAGGCTGCGCAAAGATACCAGCACTGAAGAGGTTATCAGACTTGGGGGTTCCACATGGAGATGAAGCCAATTGAATTTGATTTGGAATGATGTTATTTTGTAATATCTACTTGGGGTATTATAGTAAACACATTTTGGAATTAGTTGTTGGAAACTAAATCACCTTGGGGATGAAATCTGAGACTTCCCTATGTTGGTCTTCTTCGGACTAATCTATTAGTGCCTGCCTGCCTTTTCCAGGAGAAACATGCATGATGCAAGAAATGTATGATTGAAATTAAGATTTATATTTGTTTTACTGAGTACAGAAAACAAACTTTGCTGCAAAACAATGCAATCCACAATGTGTTCCTCTCATAAAGCTATCTTTCGTTGGACAGTCATCAATTTGTCATGCTCTCAGCATTCTCTTAACGTTTCAAGTTCTTATATTTATTTTATTGCTCAGCGTTTGTTGATCAGGTGATGGAAGAACTTTGTCGAGACCAAATCCAACGCTCTTTAGTCGACCTAAATCTCGTTGACAATTCAACCCTCAACCCTAGAGAAAAAGCAAATCCATACCCAAGACTTCCATTGGTCAAGTTACAATCTAGAGTAGCCGACCCCACGTCGTCGTCGAACCATTGACTGCCAGCACACCGTCAAGCGGAAAATTTTCGTGTGTCTGCATCGTGTCAATCCACAGTGCAGCGCTTGGAGTGTGGATCGATCGATCGATCGAGATCTCTCTCTCTCTCTCGGCTTTCGATGAATGACTTCTCGCCTCCTCTTCCTCCCCAACCTCTCCCTTACCCCAACGCATCGCCGCGGCTCAGGGGCTCTTCCCCGGCCTCGCCCTATCTCGGCATCCTGCACCACGTTCGCTTCCTTCGGCGGCGGCGATCCGCGTGCCACCCGAATCCCTTCTCTCGCCCTATCTCCGTTCGCTTTCCGTGATTTATTCTTCAGCTTGCTGTCTTTGTGAGATTTCAGCGGCCGGAAATGGGGTCGGGATGGTACCGAGGTGAAGCTCGATGATTTCGAGAGGATGGTCGGCTGAGGGCTTCGGGGTTGCCGATGGCCAGAACAAGACGCAGGACGCGCGGCCGATCGTTGTGATCGATAACTATGATAGCTTTACCTCTAGTCCATGCCAGGTAATGTCCTGTAACCAGAAAGACGAGGGATGGATCGACCGATGTGGTGTCCTGTAACTATGACGGAGCTTATTATGGGTTGATCTCCTTTATTAAGACATATCGGTAGTTCCTTCAAAAAGAAATCCCCCTTTTATTTTTTTGGCTATCTGAAGCTGAAGCATATTGGAGTAGATTTTGAGGTTTACCGCAATGAAAGTATCTAATTTCCTAACAAAATATATGAACGTGATGCATAAAAAAAAAGAAAAATGATGGTGAAAGAGTAGTGATGAGACTGAAGAAAAAAGAACAAAGCTGATAAAATAAAGCAAAATAACAATATTAAAAAAAAAAGCCAAAGAGAGTGATGATGATAGTTGAGAGATGAAGGCATTTTTTCAAGATATCTCCAATAAATAATAACTAACTTAGAAGCTACTGCCAGGCAACACATGGTGATGGACATGCAGAATGATGAGCAGAAACAGTGAGTGTGTTCTCCAAAGAAGTCATGGTGAAAGGTACTCAATCAGCAGCAGCAATAGGCAACCTCAGGCACACAGTCTCTCTGAAACCATGGTGAACATATGTTGCTGCCTGCCTTGCCTTCATCTTAGCAGATGTAACTGAGAACACATGTCTACACATGCATGTATATCATCAAACAAAAGAAGAGAAAAGAAAACTGTGATGATTGATGGTAGGAGAGGAACCCTTATGTTTGTGCCAGTAACTGCAATTGACACACATGATTAGGGTGTGACCCCTATGAGATCTCCCTCGTCGACCATCCATGAAATCTCTGGTCCAGCCACAGGTAACACAGCAGGAAACCAAACAACAGGCGGCAGTAGGATAATTGTTCCCGACAACAATCCTACTTCACTGAATATGTGACGGAAGAGGTTCCTTGATTGGTCTATTTAATGTAATAACCCTGCAGATTTACTAACAGCATTCCCTTCATCCATAACATGATTCCGAAAACAGCCAAGACGATGCGAATGGAATCCTGAAAGTTGTAACAGAGATATCCTGTCCTCGGATGGAGGACCACGGTTCGAGATCAAGCTATTATCATGACAATCTTCGTCGACCACAAAGCAAAAAACACATTATTTATTTTACTGAGTTCGACAGGTTTTACTTCTTTCATCACCTGATCAACAAACAGCATCTGGAGACCTAATTTTTCATGACTTGGAATTTTGTGCTTCCAGTTTCCCAGTAAGTTTGATAAAGTTATGCACCATTATTTTACCTTCGGTCGTTATGATACTCTCCGGATGGAACTGCACCCCCTGCGACTCAGAACCAAAGAACAACAAGTTTAGCTGCTATACGAATATGCGATATACAATACACCATGCAGCATAGCTCTTAATCCACATGCAAACCTGATGCACATGAGAACAAGCTCAAATTCATGCACAGATGTGAACTGGGTACCTTGTGCTACTGGATATGTGGACGGCAAAAAAGAGCAAAAATTCATGTAAAAGACAAGTGTGATCAGTTAGGATGGTTCTACTAATGTTAATCTCAGTGGTCTGCCATTGAATTGTTGCCATGATTACAGAAAAAAATTCCTTCGCTATCTCAGTGATAACACATTAGATAAATCATCTGAAAATAGAGTGATGAGAGAATGCTTACTTCGGTTTCTGTTACTTGTCAAATAATTAAAGGACATCTGAACTAACTTGTCAAATAAGCATTCAAAAAGGATAGAGAAGTTCCATAGTAGAGTTCTAAGAAAATCAAACTCGAAGAGGAAATACATTGATATGCCTGTATCGAGTTGTCCCTGAATCACATTGGAAAGATGAAATAGACAATGTTCCCTTTTTTTATGAGTGGACTAACTCATGACAACAAGAATCATCTGCCGACACTTATTAGAGGTCTAATCTAATTCACTACTCAGAAAAGAATAAATGTGAGATAGTTTTGACCATACCACCAGTATGTTGTTCCTCTGTGTTTTATTGACATGGTTAACCAGGGTCTCCGTGACCATCCTTGAGAACTGAAAGTGGCAGTTTAGAATTGACTGTTCAAGTTTCGCTGCCTGATTCAGAATGTGAATAGAAGAAAAGAAAATGGAAATATTCGGATGGTATATGGGTAGGTCACAAGCTCTAAGCAGGGAGAGATGACCTGGTGAATAGAAAAATAGTGTTCACTATCAGACATAAATTCATTTAGGCAAATAATGAAGATCAGTATATATATTTGATTCCTTCTACGAAGAATTAGTCGTGACGAAAGCTGACTTCATTTTTCATGAACAGTAGATTTGTTATTGGAACATAGAACATAATTTGTTTTGGATGAATAGTCAATATGGACGAGCTCTCCTCTTCCATCCAATGATCTGACAGAAAAAGTTCGCAACTTGAAACCTTTATAGTCTATTTTGTTGTTTCAATGAGAAGTTTCCACAAGTCAGCTGTCAACAGATTCAAGCACATTAAATATCAAAAGAAAGAAACCCAGTAATGACAAAGATAAAAGACTAGCTGACACACCTGAATATGTGTATACTTTTTGTGTCGAGCAGCCATAATTTGTCCATCTTCAGTCCATGCCGTAATATCAAGAACATTATTAGGAAAGCTATCTTTGTCAATCACAAGACTATGATATCTACCAGCAGTGAATGGGCTGCAAAAGAACAGTGAAAATGACAATATGTTTGCTTATAAAATTGAAGATGCTGATAAAAAAAATATGTTGATCTCGTTCATTGGGAGATAAGGGAAGAGTTGAACAAGTCTTGTTGAAGTTTTCTTTGCGTTGAAACACGGTTATGTTTTCTTATCACATTTTCTGGGTTTCAGGGTCAGACCTTACTTTCCTTTATTAACATTTTGAAATGCAACACACAACATCGTCTAGCACAAAATTAATCAAGTTACATGAACAATGCAGAAACTACCAAGTAAAAATCATTTAGCAACAGAGAACAAGGATACATCAAAAGGCATACAGATCTTACTTGGGCAAGCCGCAGAATAATGTATCATCAAGTTCTTCATCATAGTAAACAAGTGAGCTTTTCCCGTGCACCACACCAGAAGGAGAACGAACAATCTTTCCTGTAAGATCAATGCTCTTATTAAAGTGTCTATATAAGTAACAACTCATTACATTGATGCACCTGCAACATTCATACCTCCAAAAGCCTCTCCTATGCACTGCAAGCCCATACAAACTCCAAATAGTGGTACAGAGGGACCGAGTTCCAGAACAGTTTGCAAGGATATACCCGAATCTTGCGGTGTACCTTTAGAAGCAACAATTCAAGATCAACATTTTGGGGCATAATTGAAGTAAGACGATCATTGCAGAGAGCTCACCAGGCCCTGGGGAAATAAGTATTCCTCGCGGACATTTCCTAAAACAAAATTATTGCCTGCTTGGTCAGTTAAATAGTTTAAGGGATTGCTTGAACAGGTGAAACGAAAAGGACAAGATCAACTTACTCCTTGACCTCTCCCACAGTGATTTCGTCATTGCGGTAAACCTCAAAATCTACTCCAAGCTCTCCAATATACTTCAGTTTCAAATGGCAATAAATTAGGGAATTTATTTTTTGTTGCATTAAAGGAACTATCAATCTGTCTAATTATGCATAAGTAGATCAACCCATAATAATCACAGTCGAGAACTCGTCTTCTAAAGATGCCAAGCAAACAGAATCGCAGCAATTCAACCAAACAATCACATTCCGACGAGCAGAATCAAACGCACATCGAGAACCACAAGATCCACGGCATCGGTCAATCCATCCCTTGTCGTTCTGGTTACAGGAAATTACCTGGCATAGATTATAGGTGAAGCTATCATAGTTATCGATCACAACGATCGGCCTCGCGTCCTGCGTCTTGTTCTTGCCATCAGCAATCCCGGCGCCCATCGCCAAGCACCCTCTCGAAATCATCGAGCTTCCCCTCTGTACCATCCTGGCCCAATTCCCAGCCGCTGAAACCTCACAAAGGCAGCAACTTTCAAGAATAAATCAAGGAAAACGAACGGAAATAGGGGAAGAGAAGGATTTCGGGTCGCACGCGGATCGCCGCCGCCGAAGGAAGCGAAGGTGGTGCATACTGCAGAGATAGGGCGAGGCCGGGGTAGAGCCCCTGAGCGGCGGCCGTGTGTTGGGGTAAGGGAAAGGTTGGGGAGGAGGGGGAGGCGAGAAGCCATTCGTCAAAGCCAAGAGAGAGAGAGAGAGAGAGAGCGAGAGAGAGAGAGAGAGAGGGGCACTTCAAGCGCTGTACTGTCGTGTCGAATGAAACGATGAAGACAGGAATCTTCCTACATGAGGTGTGCTGGCAGGCTATGATTCGTAAACGCTGTGGGTTCCGTTATTTTGGAACGTAATTGGACCAATGGAAGCCTGAGGTATGGCTTCGCTTTCTTCTTTCTTCTTCTGGGGGGTGTGTTGTCGGCGCCGTCAGGCTGCAGTCAAAGAGATTTTACGCCAATAAAGAACGTTAGATTTGGTATACCGATGAACAAAAGTTCGCCCACAGATTCGTCGTCGTAGAAAGTGGTTTTAACGTTTCAGTGCTTGGGAAGACCGTATACGTAAGCTCTTGATTGACTCTCTGCTGTATGAGTCTTCGTAACATCTAAATCTTAAGACCCTCATAATTAATGCATTGAGCGATCAAGAAAAGAACACTAAGAATCCATTTGGTGTATCCTATCCTTCGCGAGCAGTGGTATTACGAGACCACCACCACTACTACTGCGACGCCCCCGCGGAAACCGGGAAGCGAGACCTGCTGATCTCTGCGCATGGAGCGCACCTCCAGAAAGGAGCTGTCTCCGAAGAAGAACCACAGCGAGCGAGGGAGACTGAGGGGGTGTGGGGAGAGGAGGATCCATCATCGTCCTCCCACCTCCCACTTCCTCTTCCTTTCGATCTTCTCCCTTTCTCTTCTTTTGGCCCCCACCTCCCACTGCCTCTTTCTTCCCATCTTCTCCTGCCTCCTCTTCTCCGTCTCCGACAAAAGATAATTATGAAAACATGAATATTATTATTGGTTGATTTGTATTACATGACCGTACACTTATGTAGATGTTAATGATAAGATAAAGGATATGCTAAAATCTTCTATGATATCAATAAATAAATATATCTAGATATGATTTGGTATTTATTATTTGATATTAATAATCTATATGATCTCGATAGATATGATTTGATTGCCTAATATACTCTGATACCTTGCAATATGAGTAAGAGAAGATGAGGTTTTGATAGAGATTTTATGAGAATATCAATCAATTAATGAAATAGACATTCATATATCTTCAGTTGATATTTCATTGGTAGACGAAATGATGATCAATAGCTATTTTCTTCGTTTGGAAATACAAAATTAGATTTACATGTAAATATGTAACACCAATATTATCACAATATATAACTGATGAAGATTTTAATTATATATATATATATATATATATATATATATATATATATATATTTCAAACAAAAGTGAAATTATCTTGATTACTAGCCCAATTTGCGTCCGATAAGATATATAAATTTAGAGATCGGTCATGATGAATATGTAATCCATAATACAAAGTATTCTTCAAATATCATAGTAATAGTTTTGTAGTAGCTCAATGTATTTCTCTAGGATTATGCATAAACCTCACAAGTTTATTTACAAAATGAAGTATCTAAATGTGTAAGAGATTGATATTTTAAAGCTCAAATAACACTTCGATATTGAGTGACATATATATAAAAAGATTTATCCAAGTAAAAGATATTAAAGTAGACAATAAAATTTATACTCCTTTAGCATTTTGAAAATGTGTACTCTTTTTGGTCAATAAGTCTCTAATGTATTTATGTCGATGAAGAAAATTTCCTTTTGAACATTGAATACCTCAACACACAAGAAATAATGAAAGTCATAAAAAATATTTTACAGTGAACTTGTGTGAGAGTGCATATAAGAATTGATCGGTAAGGAATATATTATTGCTTATGATAATGAGATTATTAATATATATAAGAAAAAATATCGTGTGACATCGCAAGAATAAATGAATAATGATATATCATATTTAGAGCTGATAAAATCCTAAGATACGAAAAATTATTATTTATATTCATAATACAATATTTCGAGTGTTTACTTGAGTCTATATACTACTTTGTAGTCGATAGACGTAAGATAAGCATGTTACATCAATAAATCTAGAGGTTGTTACATAAATATCTTTTCGTTGAGTATTATATGAAGAGATATTATTCACATTAAGTTGATGAAGCCTCCAACCATGATTAATAGCTAAGGAAATGCCCACTTGCACTTTAGTTGGTTTAACAACCAGATGAAATATTGTATGATAATCAATTCTAGAATGTTGGTGAAATCTTTTGGCCACAAGTCTATGTCACTCTAAAATCTCATTTTCTATGGTGTTGGTGAAATCCTTTAACCACAAGTCTGTATCACTCTAAAGTCACATTTGACTTTCGTTTAATATGAAAAACTCATTTAGATCCTATTATACTCTAAGATGCTCAAAAGGAATTATATCCCAGTGGTTAGTTTTTAAATCCCAAGTTTAATCAAACAATTTATTTTCTTGTTTTTCTCATACAATTAGTCATAAATTTTAGTGTAACTTATTCACAGTTCATCTTTTCTTTGTGGACCAGATGTCAGCTAATAATTTCATAATTATGTTTTCCTTAGCAAAAGATTGATTGTGTTCTCTGAGTGGCATCTTATAAATGTTGCTTCTGTTTGGGATTACATGTTTATTGGAGAAATTCTCTTGTAATTTCATCTAAGGCCTTGATTTCTTGTATTTGTTGATCTCTTTTGAGCTAAGTACCTATGAAAACTAAGTGCTGATTTTTTTCTGAGATATCAAATTTTTATCATATGTCAGATGATTCAGAATCTAACTGTTACTGCCACTGATATAGTAAAAAGCATCTACCCAAATGCTTGTTCTTGACCTTTTCTTTCTTATTTTGAAAGGATAAAACTTAGTTATTTTGACCTTAGATTTGTTGTGACTTAAGCCTTGTGGTTGGGATGCACCTAACATAACCTTTTTGCTCGATTGATCGATCATATATTGCTATAACTACAAGTTATAATTCATCTGTTAATCATCTTCAGATCATCATCCTTTTCGACAAGTCGAAGAACCAAGTTTCTACCAATAATCATAACAAGTTGTTGCTCAAGTTGGCAGTTCCAGAGCTGCTTGAGACCTTTTTAACCAAAGCCTGATTTATCATTCATCAACGTTTTGATCGATCCTTTCAAACTCGAAGGTTGTCTCTGGATTCCCCTATCAGACTGTCCTTGACATGATCAGGAAAAGAAAACCAAGCCATAAATCCTCATCTCAAATCACTAAATTGAATTCGATCGAACAGTAGATATCAAGGTCATAATTGTTTGTTCATGCTGTCTTCCACTCAGCACTACAAGCCATATATGTTGTATTTGGAGGCCATGCTTGACAGGGACAAGAATGAGGCCTCACAACTAAAAATTGGTTGTGAACTATCAATCACTGAAGTACTTATCAAGCATAAGGATGGAGGCTTTGCACACTCAACTTCAAAATATTTCATGTTTGAGGCATATCTTTCTGTGGTTTTTGGGGCTATTCCCAGGATGGGGCTTGGCAACTAATGATTGTTAGGGCACTGTCAATCACTGCCTGCCCTGACAAGGATGAGGATGGAACATTGTAACCAATGATGTCTATTAACTACCCATCAGAGTTTCTCTTGCTAATTTTGATGATTTCCTAAATGTCTTTGCCAGGGAAGCTGAATGGTTCCATGGATTTATGACTTTTAAGAACAAGCAACCTCAATCTATAGGACATGGCTTTTATTACATGGGTGGATGCTTGGGAGGGCAAGAAAACAACTTATGTTAGACATGGAGTCCACCACAATTATGTTCAGCTTCTGTGAGGGCAGCTTCCAATGTTAATGAGCAGAGCAAAGTATGCTATGAAAGGATGCTCAAACTGTAAGAAGAGATCCAAAAAATCCTATGATTTAGGGACAAACAAAGGTTCCTCGATGAGTCATTCAGTGGTAGTAGAATTTTCTCCCCTTGTTGGCAACCACTTCTGCAGAGGTTACACAAAGCAGCAGCTGGTAGCAGCATTGACCACCCCTTTGCCGCAAGTGTAATTGATGCATATGATATACATCAAGATCCGAAAATATGTCTTAATGGATAAGATAATGGAATCATTAACCATGCAGCTTGACTCTATAAAGTATGATGGTCTGAGGAGGATCAATGTACATGACTTCAAATTTCTGGACTCTTGCAAGCAGAAACAGTTTTTGTAATTTGGACTCTACTGTGATTGAAGTTTCAATGTCATCGACTCAAATTATGCTAACAGGTAAGTTGTAGCCCATTTCCCATGGCAGGAGCTGGAAAGTAGCTTTTTAGCTGTCTCTAAGACTCGAATGATGCAACAAAGGCTAACTAGTTTGCTTGTTGAATAGCTAATTATTTGGAAGAAAAAACTGGGTAGACATCTTGAAGTATCTGACAATGGTTAATGTGTATCAACCTGAGAAAAATCAATCCAAAAAAGATTGTACAGAAAACTTTGATACATCCGGTTAAAGATTTTGGTAGGCGCATTTAAACCAGGCTAAAGGAAGCACAAGTCTATCCAATGGGAGAACCCTGACATTAGTCTTATCAGTCTTAAAGATGTAGAAGAAGCACAGTGGTAAAAGTTAGCAATGTGTAATGAAGGTTCTTGTCCTGAACATACAGTCGGGCATTCATTTGAATTCCATGATGACAAAGAAAAAAGACTACATATATGTTGGAAAATTGAAGAAGGTTGGATATTAATTACTTGACAGGGTTGTTGGATGGTCAATTGTTCCTTCTGTCAGACTGCTTTCCAGCTTCCCTATACTGTCCTGGATGGATTCAGAAGCTGATGGCAAGTCAAATCTCCATTCCTCATCTTTCCTTGTGTATGTATGTAAGCTTATGGACTGGATATTGAAGTTGTGGATGGCAAACAAGAACCTACCATCTACATGAATGCTCTCTTTTGTACAGTAAATCATGCACCCAAGTAGTCTTTGTCCATCAAGGTTGCTGGTGTTTTGAGATGCTTGTGGACCTCCAGTTGGTGCCATAAAGATTAGTTCATGTATGGGATTCAAGACCAAATCTTATTCTAATAAAAGTACTATTGACTTTTTCTTTGACTCTTTGTTTTTTGTTGGGAAGTAGCTGTTCACGTCTGTTGCACTGGAGAGTAACTCACACAATATCAGTATCTTCATGGTTGCACTGTGATGGGTTTAGACAATGGTCCCAATTTGACATTGATGTTAAACGTAAGACAATGAAGTTAATTAATTGGTAAATGTGTCAATTTTTGGTGGAGGAACTTATATTTGTCCAGTGGACAGAAGGTTCATGAGAAGTTGGTGCACTATCAATTGTTTCCTTCCCTCCACTGCAGCTCAAGTGTTTGACTTCAAGATGAAGATGCAGATGCAGATGCTATATATCAACCTAGAGCCAAGAGTCCACTAAATATGAACCCAGCAACCAGATTGACTACTGGGTTCATAGCATCTTTCCATGGTAGCATTTGGTTGTGTAATAATCACCCATCAAATAACTGATGGCAGAAAGATTCTCATGTGCAAATCTGACAGGAAGACATCACTGTGTCTTTGTGGCAGCTTCTGCCAGACAGACTCTTCCCAACTCCTGCAGGAGGGAAGCCCACATCATTCATCAGATCCTCTGCCTTCCACCAACAATATATAAGATGAAAAGTACCACTTCGGTAGGATCCAAGAATGGCCCCCCCCCTTTCTCCTTGTTTTGTCTGTAGTTGCACTGCATAATATTCTCCTGCTTATAATTCATTTACCTTCCTCACACACATCAGTTCTTGCATTGAGCACCAAAAAAGCATCACCTCACGAAATGAATATGATGAAAAGTGTCTGCTTCTCGTTTTGTCTGTAGCTGCACAATTTACTTCACCATCATTCACCAGTCTCAGCGTTCTTGAATTAAACACCAGAAAGCATTACCCAAATAAATGACAAGTACAACATTAAATTTAACACTGACCACTCATCTCATCTCTCCTTGCTCTGTCTGTATCTGCATTACATATGATTTACATCTTTATTATTTTTCACTTTTATTTTCTAGAATTTCTCATATCTGATATTGTTTTCCAAAGAAGAAAATGACTTGACCTCTCTGCTTTGCTTAAATATCTCTCAAGTCTCGCATGCTTTTGTAGTATCTCTAATTCACAAAGCCCAAAAAGTTCTCTTTTTTTCTTCTACTCTGTAGCACTACATCATCTTCTACTCATACCTCTCTTCTCAATCTCTTGAACTCTACTCCTCCAAAAATCCTAGTCCCGTCCCAACACAGGGAGGTAAAATGGCGAAGACCATGTCCTCTTGCACCTAAGAAGCAGCTTGTGCTCATCTTTTATACCGAGAAAGAGGAGGGAAGTTGGCAGTGGATAAAGAAGGTGGCGGCAGGCGGAAATGGCAAGGTTGGGAATGCAAGTGGCGTTAGGAACTAGTGCTTTGCTTCAAGAGCTTGAGGTGCAAATCTCTTTCTCTCTTTCTCTCTCTCTTTATGCATGCTTATGTTTGTTCTCTTTTTTCTTGCTTGATTTGATCACCAACGACCATGTAAAATGGGTTTTTCACTTCTACTTCTTGGATTTAATGTTAACATTTTGGGCATTTTCCACTCTGCAGATCCCTTGCTTTGTTCTTGTCCTATGTTTCTTGCTTCTTTTTCTATTTTGAGGAGATTGGGTTTTATGGTTTGTAGTTGCTAGCCAACTTTGTTAGTTTGCATTTATGTTCAGTATGCAATTGAAGGACTAAGAGTTTTCATTGTGGATATAGTACATGTACTTTGCACATGTTGAGTTTGGAAATACTGTTTTTCTTTCCTTGCAAATAAAATTAAATTTAGAGGGATAAATATGAAAACCACCATTTTAGATGGATTATATATATATATATATATATATATATATATATATATATATATATACATATACATATATATATATACATATACATATATATATACGCACACAAGTCAGTGAATGTTCACTGTGCATTAAAACGTTAGCTTCTTTTCTGGATACTGAGAAGCAATGATACTTTGTACTGTGGACTTGCGAGAGCAGCAAATATGGACTGAGATCGGAGAGAGTGAAAAGGAGAAAGACCATATGCTGGTGGAGTTGGAAAAGGAGTGCATGCAAGTGTACCGTAGGAAGGTTGATGAAGCCAGAAGCGCAAGGGCTCGCCTTCATCAATCTTTGGTCTCCAAAGAAGCAGAGGTTGCCTCTCTTATGGCCTTACTTGGTGAACAGCAGCTCCAGCTGGAGGTACTAACATTTTTTGTTGCTTGTTTTCCTACTCCGCTATATCAAATGATTATGTTTGCTTGTTTACTCCCTTTTCTGATATCCATAGATAATGGAATATGATAAGCTTTCTTGCTGACTTCTTGATACCATTTTTTTATTACCAGCTGAACTAAATTTCTAGTTATAATTTGGCCTAATGAGAAACTTATGTGGTAATAATTCATCTTGGCGTTCACATGGTTTAGATGTCACAGGGTAGCTTTCAAGAAAGAGCTTTAGAGGGAGTTGATTTGATTGGGAATTTTTCAGCAGATTTTATCCGGCAACCTCATGTTTTTGTCCAGTCTTCCCCAAGGAGAAATCAGTGAGGATATCAGATCAGCTTTGCTTAGACATGGCATAGATATCACAAAGTGGTTTGTAAGTAACATGGAATTTGTAAGGATTTTGCATGAGGCTGATAAACCGCATGTATCAATAATAATTAAGTAATAATTGAGCATTAGTAACCACATATAAAAATAATATTTGTCCATATTTATTTAAACTGTGCTGACAGTGGTTACTTATTTGATTTTCCTTCCATTATTGGATACATCTGTCGCGTATGTTATATACTTAAAGAATGTGCCTTCCGACTATGTCATTACTGAATCAGAGATGATTCTGATGCATGTCTTGAGACATTAATTCACCATTGACGACCAAAAGCAATATGTGTAATAGGAAGGTAGAGAAAGATAAGGCTAGTAGGAATGCTGGTATGCGAATTTATATTTTTCAAGAAAGATATTTAGGTAATGCATGCTTAATTTTAAGATCTGCGTTATAAGATATTCCTGTTGATGGTCTCAGCAACGCTTGGAAGTTTATTTAATTCTTTACTTGTTTTCTTCCCAAACTTCTTCATATAGCAACAAATATTTTCCAGAAAAATCGATGATTTTGTGGTCCTTTAGATCAAAAACAATTATTTTGCCTGATCAATTAGCTAACATCGGTTGATGGATTGCTGCCCTGAATTGGCTTTTTGGTATGGTGATGCATGAACTACATGCTTCACAGCTATTGGCTACTTCCATATTTTCTGTATGTAGGTGGAGAAGGCTACATCACTGAAGGGAAAACTTGCTTCAGTTAATCCGATTTTGGAAAATCTCCAAAAAAAGAAAGAAGATCGTGTCAAGCAGTTTTCTGATATATGGTCCCAGATTGAAAAGCTCAACGTAGAGATTACGGGATTTAGAGATGCTGTCACGATTGAAGAACATGATTTATCTATAAGGAAACTTACTGAATATCAAACAAAGCTACGAAGTCTCCAGAAGGAGAAGGTAGTTATTTGCTTATGCTGAAAATATTTTAAATGAATTTATACTCTCAGTGACATCCTATTTCTGTGGTTCATCTTTCAAGCTAAGACTTCGAATTAGAGGACCATGGTTGGCAATGCATTTCTTTCTAGTCCTGTACATGCGGTGTGGAGGTGATGTCAGAAAGAAATAGCAAGCACGGCATTTTTTTCTAGTCTTATATTTTTTGTAAGGAGGTGATTTTGCCACAACCCAATCCGATTGGACAGTTGACCAATTAACTTGATAAACTTAGACCACTAATCCAAAATGTTTAACCCCAGATTAATACTCCTACATCCAATATGGATTAAATTGGGATGTCATAGATGTAGCATAGAAACACCATGAAAATAGACGCAAATGCACCCACGGAGGCATAGCTTGAAATTTCATTTGCTATGTAAATCCTGAGAGATCATTTATCATTTACACTTCTGTGGTAGATAGTTTGGTTGACACATTTGCCTTTAAATTAAATTTCAAACATCCTCAAAATAATTTTTTGGCAATTTTCTTTCGTAAACCATAAATATATATATTTAAGAACAACAAAGTTCATTGGCCACCTCTTATTTCTGATAGAGTTTTTTTCTTTATGTTCTTATCCAGACATGATATTTGCAAAATCCTCATTAATAATAAATGGATATACTTAGAAGCAAAACTTGAGCATGTTCAAGTTAGTGTGTCCTGTTGGTATTCGGAGGAAAATGCAAATGAGCGTCTGAGAGGAGTTCTTTAGTGGACCTGTTAGTAGTCTATGTGAGTTGCCGCCTTGAGATGTCTTATCATTTTTTATCTTATCATGGCATTACTTAATAAAGGAGTCCCGTATTTCAGTTTCTCACTTTTGTTGCTATTTTTCCTCTGTGATCATTATCATACATGTCATCTTACTTCTATTAATGGATATTCAAAATCATGATTTTAACTCTACTTTTGATGTACAGCTAAATATTATAATTCTATGGAGCTATTTGTATAGTAATATAATTGAACTATAAGATTACTATTCCTAAAATTTCTACGCAAAATATGAGACTCGTTACAGCAAGCAATATTACTAGGCACATAAGTATCTTGTCATCAGTACATATATGCTCTGCTATGTTGCACATAATTTTATTTGTACCATTGTCATTTTGATTGCACTAGTTTGATACTGATCACAAATCTGCCGCTTCCAGTCCGATCGTCTTCATAACATCTTGGAACATGTAAATGAGGTGCATTCTCTATGTGGTGCGCTTGGAGTGGATTTCAGGAAAATAGTGTGTGAAGTGCATCCCAGTCTGCATGAGACATGTGGAGAAAAGTCCACTAATATTAGTGATACCACACTGGAAGGCCTATCTCAAGCCATCCTAAAACTAAGAACAGAAAAGAAGATACGAGTGCAGAGGGTGAGTAATATCTTGCAAACTTATTTTTAGATAATCGTTGTCGTAAGTCTGCTATCCATTATGGGCTGCAGTTGCAAGACGCAACCGCATCACTTTTAGAACTGTGGAATCTGATGGATTCATCTGAAGAAGAGAGGAGGCCTTTCGAAAAGGTGACGATCAAGTTTCGATCCCCTGAAAATGATGTAATGTGTCCTGGTGTGCTCTCACTTGAAATAATCAAGCAGGTTGGACACTTGAATAGTGTTTTCTGTTATCGATATCTTGACAACTAGTTAATCTCATCATCGTCTTTATTTTTGACAGACAGAAGCTGAGGTCAAGAGGCTTAAACAACTCAAAGTCAGTAGAATGAAAGAACTTGTTCTGAGGAAAAGGTTAGAACTAGAAGAGATATGCAGATATGCACACATTGAACCAGATTCGAGCACAGCACCAGAGAAGACCTGTGCATTGCTAGATTCTTGTATGCACTTGCTACTTCACATTTTTTGAGCCAAACTCAGCATTCTTACAGGCATCTGCTCCTCTTAACTCCTAGACCTTGATGATAATTTGTGTTCAGGTCTCGTTGATCCTTCGGAGCTTCTGACTAATATTGAGACACAAATTGAAGAAGCTAAAAAACAATCTATGACCAGGAAAGAAATCATAGATAGAGTAAACAAATGGCTCTTTGCGTGTGAGGAAGAGAATTGGCTTGAAGATTACAACAAGGTTGGCAATTCTGCATTCCTACCATTTTATAGTGTCTGCAACAATACAAGAAAATCATGATTACTTTTATCAATCATGAAGTTACAAGTATATTAATATAATGTGATCATTCTTGTTTCCTCTGCTGGGTGCAGGATTGGAACAGGTACAGCGCCGGAAGAGGCGGCCACTTGAATCTTAAACGTGCAGAGAAGGCACGGGTGATCGTCGGCAAAATTCCAGGTACTTATTATTATTTTTTTTCATTCCAGCTACTTATTGGATGACCCATACAGATGTTGTGCATTGACCATTATTAACTGCATAAAATCTTGTTTCCAGCTATCGTTGACAATCTGATGAGCAAGATCTTTATTTGGGAAGATGAGAGAAATGTGCCTTTCCTATATGATGGGGTAAGACATGTCTCTTCTATTCTTTTATGAAAGTATGGAGTGTCTAATATGAATTGTTCTCCTCAAGTTCTGAGCACGCTTTCCTATTGTTTGTTCCAGGTGCACTTGGTATCCATTCTAGAGGAATATAAAATTAATAGGCAACAAAAGGAAGAGGAAAAAAGAAGATACAGGGTAGACTTTGATTTCTTATCATTAGCACCTGCATTTTGAATTAGTTCTTGAAGATCATCTTCTTCACGATTGTAGGAACACAAAAAGTTGCGAAATCTTCTTCTCACCGAAAAGGAAGCAGCCTATGGATCCAAATCTACTCTAAAACCAAGCAATAGTTTTGACAGGAAGACAAACATGTATCTCACAAATGGATATGGCAATGGCTTCATGACTCCAATCCGACGGATTTCTGCTGGTGGTGCAACTCCTGAGCTGCTCACACCACGCTCACACTCAGCCCGATACAACAGCTACTTCAAGGAGGCAAGAAGACTGTCATCTGTTGCTGTTTCCAAGGAGGATGCAGTATCTTTGTTCGCATCGGTCGCAGGTTCGGGACCTGGGTCACCTCACACTTAACCTCAGGTTGTGTTATTTATATCGTGCTGGCTACCAGTCCATTAATGTTCACTTACATCAGTTCCTACATCTATTTCTCACAATAAGATTGGTGATTTGAGAGCAGTTCAAATGATTTGTCCCTTGTAGAGTCTACTAATTAGAATGTGGAGTTAAAGGAACTAAAATGACATGCTCTGTAGACCTCTGCTGAACTATAATTGACTTGTCTTTACTGAGATGCACCATGGAGCTCCCTTCATGCACACATGATCATTCAAATTCTCTGTTCTCTCTACAGTTCATCAACATATACTTCCACAGGGGCAGTCATCAGGCAGAAGCCAAATTTGAGCTCTCATGGCCTCTCTAAAATATGTAATTTTTTGAATTCTTTTTATCTATCTTTCATCAACTGGAGGATATTGGCGGCATTGGAGAGTGGTAGCTGTTTTTCTATACATGTGATTGTTCTAGCAGCAACCTTGGTTTTAAGGAATCAATCACCTTTATTATCTGTACTGATTAATGCTACATTAAAGTAGAAATAAAAAGGTACTCCGAGATTAAGCAAAGATAGAGTCGCAATTTTGTTGTTGTCACTGACAGACTGATCGATCACTCTCTATTATATAAATTGCATGTAATGATCTAATCAACAGCTTGCATGTCGTAGTTCACTTAGAAATCGAGCTTAGCAGATTATGAAAGCAATAGCTGGCTCTCGATTGAAGCACCAATGGAGACCAGGAGAACAATTAAAAGCCAGCAACAATTGCTCACCCAATGAACTTAATAGGGATGTAGAATTGTTAGCAAGAACTAATGCAAAGATCAAAGAAGAGTGGTGCGAAGGGACCACTCTATGATATGAAGTTACAGATCGATAGCCTGATAGAATATAGTTGCAGCATCCAACTCACTGCTGCTCACTACTGTTTCCAGAGTGAAGACGAATGCATGGAATACCGTAACAACAACAACAACAACAACACCATCGATACCATCTTCAAAGTAAATGCTCATCAGTAAATGTTCATGGACAGAAGTCAATGCCCGAACCATTACCACTTGCTGCATGAAGAAAGGAAAGAATGGGATTGAAGCGAGGGAAAGGAGAGAGGGAAGCAGGCCTAAAGAAAGAAACCTGTAGGACAAGTAGGATTTATGACAGCAGCAGAAGAGGAGAAGCAGGCAATGGTGCGTTCTTGACTTCCTTCATCAAGTTCTTGTAAATGTAAAGCCTGACGGGTTCCTGTAAGAGAATCAGATTGTCCTGCGCCTGGCAGCAGCAGCAGCAGCATCTTAAAGTTGCAATTGAAGCCCCCTCAATGGAGGGAAGCATTCAAGGCCAACTAACCAACACAAGAAGACCCACTTTAATCCCCTCTTGAATGCCACATCCAAGGCCTCAAGAGACTCCATCAGATCTGTAGCAGTAAAGAAAGAGCTGATGGGAGAGAGAAGAGGGGAGACGTAGCTCGGGAGAGCATCAGGCATCCGCACAGTTCAATGCAACCTTTATTTGCTGAACTGTGGTGCCGATCAAGTGATTCACGGTCATTACTGATTCCATGTTGAGTTTGGCGGACGGCAAGCTGCTCAAGTGTATTTGGTACGCGACAGTCACCAGCGAGCCAGATGAGCCGACCATCGGAGTCGAGCTGGACGATGCTCCTTGTCCCCCGGCAGATCGCCCGTCCGGTAGTATGGCGAAGCCCGACGGCAACAGCGGAACGTAGGATGGATCCTCGCCGCTCATGACGATGTTGATGGCCGGTAGGTCGATGGGGGAGTAGACCACCACCGACCCTGACGCGTCGGTACAGCACTCCTGGAGTAACAACATGGTGTTCTGGGAAGAACTGAGCCCCTGTTCATTCACAAGTAAACCCTATTTACGAGAGTTCCAAGGCGAGGAAGATGAATGCACGAGAGAAAGAAAGCATACACGAAGAAGAGAGATGCAATTCCCCGGATGAGATCCATTCGTGATGTGAGCCACCTCTTGTAGCGTGTTGCCATTTGATAGAATGTGCCACTGATTAATGACAACAATAACATACCCAAAGTAAGAAAGAGAGCAATCGAGATCGAAGTAGACATCTCAAGAAGCTGCATGGGCACCTGAGTGCGAGTTCGCTCGTCCTTGAACAAGCTGAAGACCCGCTCAGCTGACACGGGCAGCCATATTGAGGTTGCGGCACAGAGGACGACGCCGCTGGGCGGGCCAGCATCTGAGGTTTTCTGAAGCACAACCCTGACGCCGACGTCGTTCGACCCCGACAGGTTCGTCCATTTCTGATCGCTCGATGCACCAACGTTGGCACAGAAGTTGTTCACCATCCTCTGAGCAAGCTTCATCATGCTCCTCTTACCATCGGGGGAAGAAACCACTGCATTCCGCAATACGAATCATAGTCGTCGAACGATCAGCAACTCAACTACTAGGTGTAAAACCTTGAAGCAAAACCAAGCCTTACCTCCGAGGTCTCTGCCCGGGAGACCAGCGACGTTTGAGCAGGCAAACCTCTCGCACATTCTACGGAGGGTGGTGATCCAGCGCTGTGCTCCAAATGCCGTCCCGCTGTTGATTAGATCCTTGAACAGGACGTGGGGTTGATCATTTGCATCGATTTCCATGTGTTCGACCCAAGTAATCTACAATCAAAATCATCGATGTGATTCTGCCAAAAGGTAGATAAAGGAGCAGAAGCACAAAATCCATATATCAATCACCTTGGAATAGCCATCGGGCGTTTCTTCGATCAAGCAGCCTGAAGGAAGCCTCCTTGATCGGGGAGAAAGGCCGAGCTGGTTGTCTCTTGGATAGTCCACCGAGACATCGGCCACAACCCACATACCCGATTCGATCTGCTGGCAATACCGCAGAAAGCAGAACTCGCGCGTAGGAACAAGAGGTGAGAGAACTTGCAGCTCCTCGTACATCTGCATGCACATGCATTTGCGTGTATTAGAATCATCGAAGGGGTACTGTGAGTGGATTAAACCAAAAAAGGGATCGAGAGCTGTCGTTACCAACACCAAAGAGCCGCTTCTGCTGCTGGCCGTCCCGGCTGCGAGGACCTCGATGGTCCTCGCCTTGGCAACAATGCTGGAAAAAAGCTCCGCCCACTTGCTCGCATCCATGAACATGTCGATCAATGTCGTAGCATTCATGGCGACAGGAGCCGAGTCCCTCGACGTCTCAGTTCGAGTGTGTGGGAACCTGAGATGCTGGCCTGACCTCTGGAACATCCTGTCGTAGATTTCAAGCTGAAGTCTGTCCCTGCCATCACTTCCGGACTTCACCCACAGGGGTTGGTCGGTCTGCACAAGCCTGAGAACTTCCTCCACTGCACCAGTGGCCATCTCCACCATGAGAGGTTTCTCAAGCTCGGAAACGGCTGGGGTGTATGGGTACGGGAAAGCAGAAGAACAATTCCGGCGCAGGAGATCAAGATCGAGGGTAGGGTTCACCTCTGGACCACTGTAAACCCCAACTGATAAGTCCAATGATGAAACAGAGACTGGCTGCACTGGGGGAAGCTGGGTGACAGGCCTTCCAAGGTATTTTGATGCAAGACTCGAGACATGATCAAGCTGCAAGGCGGGCATTAACATGAAGAATTCGGAAGAAGCATCATAGTCTTGTATTAAACAATCATGTGCAGGCATGTTTATGTAATCTATCATCGAATCCGATTGATGCAGACTGCCTTTTTAAATCAAGTGCAAACTTCAATCGATCAATACAAAACAATGTTCTGTTTCCTCCATGCTGAAGTAGCCAAAAAAAAAATGCATATGAAATGGGATGACCAACTAAACAACCAAGCAGATGGTGTCAATCGAGGCTTCATCCATCATGACAAAAGCACACTGGTTTGAGTTTTCTTATCAATATCAACCAAGCACTAAGATGAGAACAGATGACCAAGTAGGCTGATGGCTTTGCTTTCTCCTGGCTGGAGATGGATCTACCTTTGTTCTAGTATCAAACAGTGGAACCATTGTTCTTCTGAAGAGATATCTCAAGTGCATACAAGCCAAATAGCAGGGTGGAGGTAACTAAAAGGAAAGATAGATTGAGCGTACCTCTTCCTTCAACCTTGCGTTCTCCATCCGCAGCTTCTGATCGTCGAAGTAGGAGTCCTCATGGGTGGGAGGGCCGCCACAGGAGGGGCAGATGACGCTCTTGAGAGCCTCCATCATGGCGATGTTCTCGGCCCGGATCTTGTCGTTCTCGGCACGCAGCACGCAGTTGTCCGCCCTATCGTGTTGCGCCTGGGAAGAGCAGCAGGGTCGATCAGACGAGGCAGAGGTGGCTCCTCTTCGGACCCACGCGCAAAACAAGACCAATCCTTCCACCAACAACACTAGAGAAAAGAGGAAAGAGAGCAAGGGAGGAGCAGTGCTTGCCTTCATCTGCGTCCTCCGATTCTGGAACCAGAACTTGATCTGTCGCGGCTCCAGCGCCAGATCCCGGCTCAGCTGCATCCTCTGCTTCTCGTCCGGGTGCGGACAAACCTTGAACATCCTAAACAACAAGCTCAGACAAACCCGTCAGATACAAGCCGCCATGATGAGCCTCAAAGCAGGGAAGAAAACAACACAACGACCAGTACAGATATACGAGAGAGAGAGAGAGAGAGAGTGAGAGAGAGAGAACATACGATTCAAGCTCTTGAATCTGCCTCGGGGTGTGCCGGTGGTACCGCTTCTTCCTCCCCTTGGCATCGGGGACGTCCTGTTCGTCGCCGGAATCCATCGAGCCCAACTTCCAACTTCTACTTGCTCTAAACTACTACCATCCGCTAAAGAAGCAGCCAGTTCATGCAAGTCGGCGTCTTTCTTCTCTGCTTCGCTCTGTTCCCCTGTTCACGCCCTCTTCTCTCTCTCTCTCTCTCTCTCTCTCTCTCTCTCTCTGTTCTCCCGATGCTTCGTCCTTAAAGGTGGCGCCTTTCCTCTCTGCTTCGGCTGCTCTCTCTCTCACACAAACACACACTTTATGGTGCTTGTCCGGGTGAAGGGATCGGGCGAGAGGCAAATGAGGAAACTGGCGGTGCGCGCACCAAAGACACCGGCAGCAATCCGGGCGGATTCGACCCCTCCCTCCCCCCTTAATGAAGACTCACACACAAGCTTTCGGCTCTGCCTCTCCTTCCTCTCACGGTGTCTTCGAGGCCAACAGTAACCGACGCGATCTAATATGCCGGGGCTTAGAAAATGTCGGATTTTGACGGTGTATTACTTCCTCCTCAACCCACATATTTATATATGCAAGACATATTTTATGTGTAGATAACAACCAATTAAATTTTATTTTTCTACCTTTTCATACCTCCCTCATATGAAGAACTATAGAGATGTAGTTTGGCAAAAATATACATGTAAATTATTCCCCTTTTTTTTTTAATGGTGTGACCTTCTCCTTTTGTGCTGATATGTTTAGCTAATATTAATTTGGTTGTCTTATGGAATGATACAGCTTTGAGAATTAAAGATGGGACAGCAGAGGGAGAGACTATTAATATGCCAGCTCTCATTCTTCTCTCTCATGTATCTGGTTACTCTCCGACACCGGAAAACTCTGATCACACGCCAACACTGCAAGCAAGAAAATTACAGGTAAGTGTATGCAACCAGAAGAGAGATAATAAATAATGAATGAGCACACTCTATCTGGGAATCAAGTCAGTGACATGGGAACTCCAAGTTCATCATGGGGGAGGGGAGAAGTGAGAAGTGAGAAGAGGTGGGTGATCCATTCGGTGACGAGGGAGTGACTTCTACTACTGTAGTCAGTGCTAGCAATCAAGATTATGTGTCAGCTCAGCAGAGTTGGAATGGTTTAATGGCTCCCAGCAGAAATTGTTGGTGCACAAATTTATGGTGGCCAGCATCATCCTTGATTGAGATCAGATTGTGGAGACTCTGCATGAAAACTTGGCCTCCATATAATGATCTTGCCATGGCCTTACAATATGTCTCAGCTATTTCTTTTTATTTTATCAGCAATTGGGTGGGTAGTTCAAAGCTGTTAAGTAATCTTACCTTAATCGATTAAGAATTTTTTTAAAAAAAATTATTGGGTAAAAATTATCTTTAAAAATATATCATATCATGTAAGAAAGTACATACTATATTTTTCTAACACCATCCTTATCTGCTTAATTATTTCGATCAAACCTCTTCTCTGATCCTTCTAAATAAGGGACAACCTAGTATAATAAGTATCGTATTTTTTAACTTCCAAATTTAAAATCAATTAAGTTCTTGAGTCATATGATTGGGATTAAGAGCGAGACAAGTGAAACTAATACGCATATGAAATTGAAGTAAGATAGTATTATGGAAATCCCTTAGAGCCATTTTTTAGTTTGTCGATGGTCGAAAACTTTATAACATAGTCTTTTAGAGCACATTGTAATAAATTATGTTGGATAAACTGCTTAAGTTGATCATTATTACCTTCAACGGGATGTTAGGATTAAAATATTTATTTTTTCAAGATAAAACCTTAGGCATAAGTTATTTCGACCAATATGCTATCCCTCTCCTAAGGTGAGCTAACCCACGATAAGATACTCAATTGGGCCCTATGGTTCGACGATGACTCACTCTAATATTAAAAATATTTTTAAAATAGTCATGCTTTATAAGTATTCATTTAAGTCACAATAATCTTACGTATCGTGACTATTGGATTAATCGTCTTTGAAATTACCTCTTCTTATGGTGAGATCCTTTTACGCTAAGTTGTTCAAAGAAGCATCTTCTCATTGATTTGTAAGATGTCTAAGTTGGGAAGCTAAAAGCTCAAAAGTACAAATTCCTACTGAATTTGGCTTGTAAAAAGATAAATTATAAACTTTACCCCTATTACTATCTTCTCATATATGATATGTTACCACATGTGTCTTAGGCGTTAATCCATCTTGTATAAATGTACATGTACAATTGGATGTGGTTCAACACCCAATCGAGCTTCAATGGAGGGATGATAGCTCTTGGAACTCCATCTTGATCTAAACTGACGATTGAGGTGTTGGAGGGTTCCAATGTGAATGAAGTGGGAATGATATGTTGTATTAGATTCTTATTTATGCAAAGACATCGGTGTCATTATCTCGTGAATTGATTCCTATCAAAATGGATGATGTTGGATTAGTGACAAAGTTTTCATACATATAACACAGTTAGCATATCAATAGAAGCATAAATAATACGTATATATTATCATCGTATAAAGATATATTTTATAATATGTATGTTTTAGAAATATGATGTATGATATGCTTCTATTATCATTTTTTGAAGTTAAAATACATACTTTTTCTCGTAATGCACAAAATTATTTCAATTGTTATTTGAAGTAGATATAAACAGTAATGACTGTTTTAAATATGTTTTTCAATAAAAAAAAGATATAGTGCTATGATTTAATAAGCATAAGTATGACGACAGACTTAAGTATAAGAATAAGCATACACCCGATAATTAGAAGGGATTTTTATATTATAGTAAGTCTTAAATGATTCTAATGAATATAATCATATTTAAAGAAATAAATTAGAAATTTAAACATCATATATGCGAAAGATAATAAGAAACTTATGATGAGTAATGAATAATTAAGTAAAGAAAAAAAATATTAAAATACATTGAAAATATTAAAATACATAAGTGAGATTAAAAGATAGATCTAAACCAAAATATGTCATCTTTGCTAATCCAAATTAAACTTAAAATTAGGTAATGAGAACCCTAATATTATGTTAAAAAAAATTGAGAGGATGTCAAATGGGATTGAACCCAAGATCTTTTAGCTGCCTCTTAAGCAACTCACAAGACATTGCCTCTCTTTTTTAGCTTCATCCTCAACAAACTAGGAAGCCATGAACTCTTTCTCTTCTTTTTTAACCATTTTCCCAGCTCCTCTTTATTTTTATGAAATCCAAGAACCCTAGGTTTAAGGAACAAGAATGTAAGAAAACCAATATCTTCCTAAATATAACCTAGGATTTTAGTTTAGCAGATTCTAGACTAAAATTTTCAGCTATTTTTTATTAAATTAGAGTTTAATTTAATCTCTGATTTTTGAATATGTTGTTATGAATTTATTATAATTTATTATGAATTTGAGACAAGTGTATATAGTTATGGGTGTTCCACTGGCTGTTTAAAATCTCATATTTTCAGTAAGGGTTTATATTCAAGTTTGAATTCACGCTTTAGCATCTATTCTATTGGTATATTTTAAAAGTTTTCAAATCGAATAAATATCATCTCCAAGATATTAGTTTTAGAAGGACAATCTTAATCTTATGATAATTTTATTTTGAGTTGAAACTTTATATATATTTAGTTTTTTTTTGTCTCTAGAGTCTCTATAAAATTTTATGATAATCTAATATTGTTTGATTAGCAATAGTAATAAAGCAAGATTACTTTGTAGAACTATTGCTACTCATAGATGCTCTACAAACCAATCACGTGAGTGATAGCATGTATAACACGTTGAACCATCTTTTTGCTTATTATTATTATTAGTATTTTCTCACTTTATGTTGCATGTTGTATATATTGTAATATTCATTGATCTATGTAATAGGAATCAGATCATAATGAGATCGCGATAATGAGATCGATTCATCTTTAAGCATATACCCCAAATAATCATGGTCGTAGTCACTCGAGAGGGACATCGAGATAACCGGTCAAACTGATGTATTGTATACCTGTCTATATGATGGAGGTGGGTAGTCTCACAATTACTCGTATGGGGACACTAGGGATATAGTGCAAGTATTTATTGAAGAATGAGTTTACTAATTAATATGCTTACAGAATGTTAAATAGTTGATAATACCTCAGCAATTCTTTGATCATAGTTGTATATTTGATCCTTAAACTTGAGACATAAAGGATATCATTTATGAGTACTATACTCTTTGATACCGGATTTATAGGTTTAGAAGTTTCAGATCTAGCATCGCTGATCATTAGGAGTGGTAGCTGATCATCCACTCTCAGTATTATGAGAAAAATATCACGTGTGTTCTTGCCCAGACAAATCCATAGCCAAAGTCATTCGAATTGAGAGAGAAAGAATTCTCCGGGAGAATCCAATTAAAGTGAGACTTGAGTAAATTTTGTATTGGCCTGATAACACCATACTTAATATACGGTCTCTAAGATATTAGATGGATGAATGACTATAGATATACGATAATTGAGGATAGACAAGTCTGGATTGAATTCCCCTATATCGTTTGGGGATTACGACGTAGTGATATAGTACATCCATAATCGATGAGTCGAGTGAATTATTATGAAGATAATAATTCACTAAGCCAGAAGGAGTTCTGACAGATATGACTCACGACCAACTCAATATTGGGCCTAGAGGGTCACGCATATATAATAGGTCTTGTAACGAGTAGAGATTCATATATAAGATATTCGTTGGAGTCCCTATCTTATTGATATCCAATAAGCCCTTGAATTATTAGATCTTGTAGATAAGATCCAATAAGAGTCAATAATAAATATTGGGTAGACCACCATCTATACTCCTCTTTCTCTCTCCTCTCTCCTCCTCAATCAATAACCATAATTTGTGATGACCCCTTCTTGATCATGTGCATGAAATGGAGGATTGTGCAGTGATTTGAATAGCATTTTCGTAACGCCTACCATGTGTATCGTCGCTAAAGAGGAGAATAGTTAACCTCATTCATCCTCTTCTACAGATCTATAAATTTTCAGGGATATACGATCTCCCTAGGTAACTTATCTTTATATATATGTGTGGGGGGGGGGGTTTCGATTTTATAAATTTTTGCACACTAATTTTCATAGGATAACAAGAAATTTATTTTACGAAAAAATTTTATAATTTTATTTTTTTTATTCTTCACACGAGGATTCAGATCACATAGCACTTGAGCGAATAACTCTATCATTTTCTCTGATATGGATGTAAAAAAATATACTCTAAATGCTCCTAAATATAAGTTTGATGTATTTTTATATTTAAGGAAAGAATTTCAAACCACGTAAATGATACATAATATTAGTTTTCTTATTGATCTCTGCATATTTCTGTCGGTACGAACGAACGGCTTCTCTCCAAATGATGTCTTCTTCCAACCTCCATCGGTGTCCGCCATCTCTCTTTTCCAACCTCTACCAGTGTCTGTCACCTGTCACCTCTCTCCCTCAATTCAATCCAGTCATTAACTATATCAGGAACATTGTCCTCAAGAGTAAGATGTTTAGAAAAGTGCTCAGTTTTCTGCCAAGGGTTGTGGTTTAGCAGTGAACATTCGCACTGCATATGTTTCACCACCAAAGGTAGATTAAGATGTCAAACAGAGCAATAATTTGCTTGTGTGTTGTGGGCATTCCACATGACATGACATCCATCACAAGTCCTTCGCAGTGAATGATAATGGGAATCATTTATTGTAGTTTTGGGTGCAATGATGGCTGATGAGCTAAAAGAACAAACGATGTAGATGGTAAATTATCGATATTGATGAAAGATCACAAGACCAGCACAAAATTTGTGATGGAGAAGTCTCTGCTAGGAATTAAGAAACATCAGCTTCTTCACCCATTAATTGATACAAGAGATAAAAAGGGTGATTCTTGTAGCCTGAGTTTCTAATGAACATTTCTCTTCTTTATTGCTCTTATCTTGCAACAAAGGATAAGATGTTGATGTTGCAAATTTTAGTTATGTATATATATATCTTGAAAGAGGTAAAAGTTACTAATTCAAGCATTTCCCACTTTATGATATTTTAGATTCTGTACATAGAAGAAAGATTAATCAAGAAAATATCACTATAAATTTGATGAGATTGCAACCCACATTCACTATATTTTTAGATAATTGATCAAAAAATGCATACATAGAGTTGTTCCTGTGCGTTTTACGATGATTAGTACACATTTATAATCCTTCCATAACTCCAAAAATTCATATATAAGGTAATGAATACAGTTAGGGTTTCTTCAAAGATGCCTCCTTGTCGCTGCTATTGGATGTTATCCCCATTCAGTTGAGATGTTTTGTTACAACGGCGAGGTAGTGGCCTCAAAGGTTAAGCAATTCGACTGCAGAAGCTTCTAAGGAGTGAATTATCCATGTTGTTGCATCAAGAGAAATGAGTAATCTAAGTGTTGTGATAAACATAAACTTCCTAATGAGGCATAGAAAGAATTGCTCGATGATTCGTACCTTGTAGCCTATTTTTTAAGCAACAGGCCCAGTCTGTTCAAGCTGCCATTACTCCTTGTCTCGAGGAAGATCCAGATTTCACAAGTTGATTCTTGCAATAGCATTCTTCAAACTTGATTTAGTACTGATAGGCTATTCACACTTGATGGATCGGTAGATGTGAGGAACGAACAGCAAAGCAGTGCAGAAGCCAACCATACCAAGCATTAGGAAGAAACCATAACAAATGCAAGCCATATAGCTGAAGAAGAAGGATGTCTGCATAAACCCAGACATATCTGATAGAACATAGTAGTAGTACAAGCAGTATGCATGTACATATAGACCAGTTGATCCACTGAATAGGAAAGACCTGCAATGGGTTAAGCAGGGCTCAGGTGAGGCATAGCTTAGTGCTATATTGGCCAAAGACCTGAAGACTGAGATCAAGATGGACCCTGAGTAACCATGGCCAGGCCATTTGATATACCAATTTGCATAAGGCAAGCTAGTTTCTAATTAAAGCATCCTTGATACCAAGAAAAATCTCTCTTGAATAGTCACCATGCAATCAATGCCTTCAGAAGCACAAATATGTAGTTAAAGAGTATTCTAGAAAGCAAAGAATCTGGCATAGGCAGCAAAATTAGTTGTCAAAAAGGTCTATATGCAAGTGCATTAGCATAAAAGCACACATAATTAGACAGTCCAGCTCAATGTGCTGAATAGCAAAAGTGTAGGCTTACCTCCACCACCATTCATGATCTTTAGAAGCAAGCTGGAAGTAGGTTAGTGCAATGTCGATGATCGTGGTCACAATGAGGAGGATAATGAATACTATGAAAAGAATGCTATATATGGTGTAAATCCTGTGGCCCCACAAACTGCCAAAGATGTAGAATAGTTCAATGTAGATTGCACCGAAAGGCAGAAAACCAGCCATCACCATCTGTGGTATTGTTCCTTGGTACCAAGGCAGTGGTGGAATCTCTCTAGGATACTTATTAGTCTGACAACGGACTTGGAACTCAGTTTTGCTATTTTTACCAGCAATTCCACCCAAAACAAGCAACGGAGAGGTAGTCAATGTCCAAATGAGAACAATAACAACAATGGTTCCGAGCGGTAAAGCTGCAGCAATGCTATACACAATAGCTACAGTATTGAGGAAACAAAATGTCAAAAACAGAGGCCCACTGAAGAGGCTTCTTGTCAACAGCAAATTCCTCACCTGCAACCAAACACAAAATGAATAAGTAATATAACTTTTATCATCTTATTCATATTTAAAACATTTCTTTTTTTTTTCTTAAGCTAGCATTGCAGCAAGTTTCTGATGATTATGCATGTAAAAGAGTACAAAGATTTGCATAATTAAAGGAGCGAAACAGCAGAAAGGAAATATAATGAGATGATGTCAAAGATAAAGGTCTCACCCACTACGTCCCTTCAAGCTGACAGTATAAAGAGGTAGCTGTATATCCCACAATACCAGAGGTAAGTGCAAAGATGACTACCATAGCAGTAAAAAGTGCCCCATGATTGTAAGGATAGAAAACCCCAACCAATGCAAGAATAAAAATGAAAACCATGCTGCAATGCATTTCAAGAGAGGAAAAGATTAATTTACGTAAACAACATCATTTGATAGAAGCTACAACAACTTAATATGCAACTTAACCCACAACTTCAGCTATGAACCATCAAAAACCTGCAACTGTATATAACAAAATCAAACTCTGCAATTCTGCTTTAGTGATAATCAAGTAAAACAAAACAAGATTTTCCAGAAAGACTCACAGAGCAAATAATTGTGTGCCAGAACCAAGACAAGAAGCAAAAAGTGATTTGTTCTTTGGAAATCTAAAGACATCACCATGGATAGACTTCCACCCAGTCTCTTCTTGCTCCTCAGTTGACTCCTCATCATGGGCATACCTTAAAGAAACACAAAGAAGATGTACAAAGTTAACATATTTAGCCTGCATAATGTGAAAAAATCATAAGTCAATCAACCACAAAATGGAAACATTTTTGTAACCGAAATATTCACATGGAATAAACATGAAGTAAAAAACTCGTCTCACAATTACTGAACTGATGTTCGTTACAAAATTTGTTACTTATGCACATAAAACTTAAGTTTATACCAATGCAAATGTACAAGTCAGGTGTCATACGAAGCTGACTGACCCAGGAAAAATTATACAATGTATGAAATTATCAGCACAGCCATGTTTATAACTTTCAGGCATATATATGAAACCATGTATCACAGATTTAACAGTCAAGCCATGTTCAAGAATTTTTGACATGATCTTAGAGTTCCATCAAGTAGGTCCTATAATGGAAATTAAATTGTCCCTAAAAGATCCCAAAACCATCCTTAGTGTCTATATGAACAATATGATTTCTTTACGAGATGAGACCCAATTTAATATTGTTGCTTAACAAACCAACTAGATTATATTGCTTAATATACTTTTTCAGCTTCTCAAATGAGCTTTATGTAGGCTACGAGTAATGTTCTGAAAGTGGCTGAAGTATGTGAGCAATCACGGTACTGCATACTGTATGCAACTGTATATGCAGTCCTTATAAAATATAAATATATATGGAATAATGCATAATCTAGCTAAAATAAGAAATATATAATCATGTGCACATTATTCATTGGCAAGTATGAATTACAGTCAAACTACGAATACTCATTTAATAACCAGCATAAGTGATAAGCTATGAGAAGAGTGAAGATCAAAGTGATTAATAGTTTGTTTTACCATGCATAATAATACTAAATTAAGTGTTAGAAAATTGAAAGATATCTCACTTGACAAAATCATTCTTCAGCATGCGCATGGGAATTGTGGCAAGAAATCCAATCAAGAGAAGATTGTAACACGAGTTTAAAATTGAGAACCAATGAATCTGCAGATGATGCAGTTGTGAAGAGGTCAGTGAGCATTTCTCCATCCTCTCTCAAAAGGTGTGCTTGTCTCCTTCCACTTGACAGAGTATGTAAATTCCACATCGATATCATTGTTCTGTGTGAGATCAACCAATTCAAAAGGATTGGCATCAGCAATAATCTCAATCGCATGATCATCATTGTAAAAAACATCAAAGTGAGTGTGCCTGTAGAGGGAGTACTTGTAGCCACCCACATATTTGCCTTCCTCGTGAATCATCCCAAGGAATCCCCTAATAGGGAGATCATCATAGATCATATGGAAATAGTAATCCTTGGAGACAGCGCTCCTAAACTTCATCACATCTTCTTTTGTGAGCGTCTTCTTGAAAAGTTATTTGTAATCAATATCTCCTCGGAAATCAAGCTTGTAGGGGGCTTCTACAAGGCGATCCCCATTCAGAACTTCACCAAGGGTTGTTTTTTTCTCGGTGATGTGTTCTGTTGTCAATCTTAATACATAAATCAAGTGACATATAGAAAAAAAGAGAGAAGAATATGACGTAGAAACCAACCTAGAGTGCAGAAGGGGAGATCAAAATAGCGTTATGTCTCACTGTGAAGAAAAGAAAAAGAATCAGAGAAGCTTCGAACTGAGAACGGTGGTACGAGAACCAGATCACGAATCATCTTTAACAAGTCGAGAACTTAAATGCCTAGCTCTTATAACTGAGAACCATGGTTCAAGAACTAAATTACCGATCATCTTTTAACGATTTGAGAACTAAAAATATCTAATTCAACTCCAAACAAAGGGTTCTTGAGTTCTATAAGCCATAGGTTCTCCAACTTATGAGACGTCGTCGAAAAGCTATATATGATTCGAAAATCTACGTTTTCTGAATCTACAATCAAAATTTCATCAGATCAAACAGGTTGGCCGTCAAAGATAAACCACACCCAAAGACGAATTCAGCCACGAAAACAGAAAAGACGCATTTTCTTTTAAAAAACGATGGCCATTCACTGAATAAGACCTAAAGAAAACATATTTTCTACAAGAAATTACCTAGAATTCCTTCAACGTCACAAAATTTTCGAGCAAGAAAAGAACAAGGTTTAAAGAAAGATTGATCCCCAGCGACTCTTTTCTCCGACGTGATGGGAGAACGCTTCATTATCAAAAGAACCCATGAGACGTGTCAGATCAGAGGGTGAGGAGCCGAGACTGAGGGAAGGAAGGAAGAGACGTCCCACCTAGGGTTACCGAAAGGGCCAACCCCGTTGGCATAGAGGGGGACAGGGTCCCCGTTCTTGTAGCGGTGGTCGGAGGCGTCCGATGCGACTCCGACGATATCCAAGCACAATGGCAGCAGCAGAAGCGCCGCCGCCAGATCCACCGACTTCCTCCTCCCGATCCCTCTTCGTTGGATAGGCAAGCCCGTGGAAGAACTAAACAGTTGGCAGTGGACAGAAAGCTTTGACTTTTCTCTTTTTAGTCAAATCACTTAATATCATATGCACCCAATTATCTCAACAAGGCAAAATTAGATAGAATTTTATGAGACTAGAAATCCATTACAAAGCTAAAGGAATAGCCCATTTAAAATGGCATTAAATTTTTTTATATATTTTTCTTAATTGATATGAAACTTTAATTTGAAACGATACCATACGCTAAAAATAATTTGATATAATTATTATTTTTTGGTCAATAGGATCTGTGAAATCCAATCGGTACTTAAAGGGCCGCCGGATCCGACCGGGCCGGACCGGCCCCGTCTCGTCGCCTGCGTGCTTCTCCCCCTGGGGGCACTGCTCACCTTGCCGCCGGGAACTCACGCCCTCGGCCACTAGCCGGCGGTAGCTGTTCTCAATGAATTCTAAATTCTACCATCCTCCGAGTTATTTCTTAACATGAAAAGCAATGAATGTTGCAAAAGATTGCCACATGAATGAAGTGATAAGCAGATAAGATTTCCTCAAGGCAGTTGAGGAAATCTCTCAGCAGTTGAGAAAAATCCTCCATGTATAACCTCCCTACTGAGTGTGTATAAATGGCTGTCAAGAACTCACTATCAAAATGTATTAAGCAATTATATCTTATACATTTCATAGTTTCTTCTACAATTTCTATCCTCTTCGCTTAATTTCTATCATGGTATCAGAGCAGTTTGCCTAGAGCAAGCCCTCTTCTCCGGAGTCCAACCATCCCTCTCGTGGCGACGCCTCCGCCCCTCAGCCGTAGCCATTCGCTGCAGCCTACTGCAGCACTTGCGGCTGCTAATATCAGATCCTAAAGGAAGCACAGTCACGGCCTTTGTTTCTACCGCCGGCTGCTGCTCCCTTGCCAACCGAAGTCTTCCGCTGAAAACTCCGCTGCTCTTCCGGCCACCAAACTCCAATACTGCATTACTGCAACTATCTCCAACCTTGCAGATTTCTCCAGCATCGCTGCAGAAATCGCTGCAAGCTGCAGAGATTTCTTCCACCTCGCTGCAACAATCTCTCCTGCACTCTGAATCGCTGCAGCCTACCAGTGCCTCTGGAAGAAGCAGCAGCCCTCTTCGGCATTGCATACAGCTACTCTTCTACATCTGACGTCTTCATCATCTACCTCCCGCCACAGCCATCGCTGCCTTTCTTGCTGCAGATTGCTCGCCCATCACTGCAGTTCATCACGCTGCAGCCTTCTCTGCAGCGCATCGATCTGCTTTTCTCCTCCTCCCTTCCTCCTATATCTTTACATCTTCTATAAAGATCACTTGACCCGCCACAAAATATCTGGGATGTCTTCATTTTCCTCTTCCGTTATTCCTGTCCCTATTTCTGCAGGGACTCTGAGCACTTCTCAAAGTCTTATCACCATCAATGTTGCAGCACTCATTCCCTTCAAATTATCCAAAGGCGGCAACTACGCATCTTGGCGGGCACAACTTTCTAATCTTTTATTTGGCTATGATCTCTTAGGTTACGTTGATGGCTCTCTCCAGTGTCCACCTGAAGTGATCAACATCCCAGGCGAACCCAATCCAGTGCCAAATCCAGCCCACCAACTATGGTTACGTCAAGATCGCCTCATCCTCCAAGCTATTCAAGCTTCCGTTGCTGGATCCATTGCCCCGCTGATATCCTCATGTACGACTGCTACAAAAGCATGGTGCAAATTACAAACAACTTTGGCAAATCGCTCGCGTACTCGCATGCTCGGACTTCTCTCTAATCTGATGAAAATGAAACAAGAGGGAAGTACTATTGCTGATTATCTACAAAATATCAAAGTTATCATCGATGATTTAGCTTTGATAGGTCATTCTCTCAGCGATGAAGAAGTCCTAATCCATACCCTCAATGGCTTAGGAGGCGAGTACAAAGAACTGACAGCAGCACTTCGGGCACGTGACTCACCAATATCATTCGAAGAACTTTATGATAAGTTGATCGACTATGAGACGTACTTGAAGCGTGATGATAAGTTGCCCGGACCACCTATTACAGCTCAGGTCAATCAAAAATCCAAGAGGAAGAGCAACCAGTACAATAAGCACGTCAACAACGATTTGGCTAAGCTGCCTCCTAGCCTTATGGGGCCCAGACCAAACCCTCCTTACCCATATCAAGGTGGTAACTTTCATAATACTCAGCCGTCGTGTCTTGACTTCACAGGCCGCCAACGAGTTGTTTGCCAACTATGTGATAAAGTTGGACACTCCGCGAAAGTCTGCCGGTCTCGTCCCAGACTCCCTACTCCATCACAGTGGCCTCAGGCGAATTTCATGGCTACTCCAACTCCTACTCAACCTAATTGGATTGTGGATTCGGGCGCCTCTCATCACATCACCTCTGATCTTCAAAACTTGTCCATCCACAACAACTATGACAGAAATGAAGATATCATCATCGGTGACGGTAAAAGAATTCCTATTACTCATTCTGGTTCCTCAACGCTTAGTTCACTTACCACAACCTTTACACTCGATGATGTTTTGTGTGCACCTAACATTAAAAGAAACCTCATTTCCGTTTCTCAATTCTGTAAACAAAATAATACATCAATTGAATTCTTTCCTAACTTTTTTCTTGTCAAGGATTTGAGCACGGGGGCATCCTTGGTCCAGGGCCAGAACAAAGACAACATTTATGAGTGGCCATCCACTTCACAAATTACCCTTCCTACTGCTCACTCCTCAATCGCAGCTCCGGTTGATGTATGGCATCGTCGTCTTGGTCATCCCTCCCCTTTTATTCAGCAAAAATTACTTTCTCGTTATTCTCTTCCTACCTTGAAAATCAATAGCACTATTAATCATTGTGATGCTTGTCTTTGCAATAAAAATCATAAACTGCCTTTTGGGACAACCTCCATTTCTTGCTCTAAACCATTTGAAATCATTTATACCGACGTGTGGGGCCCTGCCCCAATTCCTTCTTTTGACAAGTTTCGTTTTTATGTCATTTTTGTAGATTATTTTACTAAGTACACATGGTTATATCCTCTCCATCATAAGTCTGATGTTCTACTGTATTTACCAACTTTCGAAAGTTGGTCGAGAATTTTTTTCAATCTTCCATTAAAATAGTTTACTCTGATGGTGGAGGCGAATATCAAGCCCTCACATCCTGTCTCTCTGCTTGTGGTATACAACACCTCAAGTCACCCCCACATACTCCCCAATTGGTTGGTTCTGCCGAACGCAAACATCGGCATATCGTTGAAACTGGTCTCTCCCTTCTACATCAAGCATCCATGCCACCATCTTTTTGGTCAGTAGCTTTTCAAACTGCAGTTTATCTCATTAATCGTATGCTCACTCCAGTCTTACAATACCAGTCACCATTTGAAAAATTATTCCACAAACTTCCAAACCTTCATAAACTCAGAGTTTTTGGCTGTTTATGTTATCCATGGCTCCGTCCCTATGCGTCACATAAGCTAACACCACGATCTAAGCCTTGCACTTTTATAGGCTACTCTCTTGAACATAATGTTTTTCGATGCTATGAACCCCAAACTAAAAAGGTCTTTATATCACGTCATGTTATCTTTAAGGAGTCTGTCTTTCCTTTTCAAAATAATCCTACCATGCAAACTACTCCGATAAACATACATCATTGGAATATCCCTCCGATCTCATCACACGAACCTCCAATGATATCGTCCAGTCCTTACTCTCAAGATTCACATACTATTATTACTCCAGTTCAACAGCTTCTCACTCCCTCTATTCCTCCACTCCCTTCCTCACAAGTTTCCCCTATTAATGAAGTCATACCCTCGGCAACATTGCCACTGGCTTTACCTTCTCCTAGATCTAGTGACATTGTTGTGCCGACGGTTGACCCGGTCCATGACAGTGACTCGCCCTCGGCTATACCACCAACACAATCTACCACTTCCACCCCCCGTAGACATCCAATGACAACACGCTCCAAAAGTGGTATTTTCAAACCACGTCAAGTCCTTGACTTACATGCTATAACAAATTCCTCCACTGAGGCCAGTGAACCCACTACAATCACTCAAGCTCAAAAATCTTCTCACTGGCGTAAAGCCATGTGTGACGAATATGATGCTCTCCTCTATAACTCTACATGGACCTTAGTACCCTTTCATCACACACAAAATATCATCGGGTGTAAATGGGTCTTTCGAATTAAGCGGAACCCAGACGGATCCGTTGCCAGATACAAAGCACGTCTAGTTGCCAAAGGGTTTCATCAACGACCTGGTGTCGACTTCACAGAGACATTTAGTCCCGTTGTTAAACCCACAACAATCCGTCTTATCCTGAGTTTGGCTATCTCAAAGGGCTGGCACATACGACAATTGGATGTTAACAATGCCTTTTTACAGGGGTCACTTACTGAAGATGTCTTTATGCAACAACCTCCTGGTTTCGTTCATCCTCAATATCCGAGGCATGTCTGCAAACTTCAAAAAGCTATTTATGGACTTCGTCAAGCTCCAAGGGCTTGGTATAACGAGCTTGGCTCGTTTTTGACCTCAATTGGCTTCATCAATTCAAAGTCTGATACCTCGTTATTCATTTGTCAGCACAATGGAAGCATAATATATCTTTTAGTATATGTGGATGATATTATTGTCACAGGAAATAATCCTTTGAAGACTCAGGCATTTCTAAAGCACTTGGCTGATCGATTCTCCCTCAAAGATCTAGGAACTTTAAGCTACTTTCTGGAAGTAGAAGCAACATTTCCATCTTCAGGTCTCTTCCTATCACAAAGAAAGTATATTCAAGATTTATTATCAAAGGCAAACATGCAGGATGCGAAAGAGGTTACAACTCCTCTCTCTACCAGTGAATCACTTAAATTATGTGATGGAAGTCCTGCTACAGATTCGACTCAGTATCGACAAGTCCTTGGCTCCTTACAGTACTTGGCTCTCACCCGTCCAGATATTTCATTTGCCGTCAATAAGTTATCGCAATTCATGCATCGACCATCTACTACGCATTGGTCTACGGTCAAACGAATTTTGCGGTATCTTAAAGGGACTCTTAATCATGGCATTTTTCTTCGCAAAAATACTTCACTCCATCTCCATGCCTTTGCTGATGCTGATTGGGCAGGGAACTTTGATGATAGAACATCTACGTCCGGATACATTGTCTTCCTTGGAGCTACTCCAATCAGTTGGAGTTCTAAAAAAACAAAAGACGGTTGCACGATCTACAACTGAAGCTGAATACCGTGCCGTCGCCACCGCCGCTGCTGAACTCAATTGGGTCACAAATTTGCTCAAGGAACTCAACGTCAACTCCACGGTTATTCCTACAATATATTGTGATAATATTGGAGCTACTTATTTATGTGCCAATCCAGTGTTCCATTCCCGCATGAAACACATAGTCATCGACTTCCATTTTGTGCGAGATCAAGTTGCCAGACATCAACTCCGAGTTTCTCATGTACATACAGCAGATCAACTAGCCGACTCACTCACAAAGCCTCTCGCTCGTAAACTATTTTCATCTCATCGGTCCAAGATCGGCATCCTTGATGGAAGCTCAAGGCAGTTGAGGAAATCTCTCAGCAGTTGAGAAAAATCCTCCATGTATAACCTCCCTACTGAGTGTGTATAAATGGCTGTCAAGAATTCACTATCAAAATGTATTAGGCAATTATATCTTATACATTTCATAGTTTCTTCTACAATTTCTATCTTCTTCGCTTAATTTCTATCACGAAGCACTTACATAAAGCATGAGCATATACTGCCTGGTAGTCACATAAAGCAATGAGCGAAGTTCTCAGCTTTCTAAACTCTATCTGTCTTTCAGTTTATGCATGTAAATGATAACCATTACTTCGAATAGTCTACTGCTAGGCATAGATAACACAGGAGGCATGTATTTGTTTGATGAAGAATGTAACAGCCATGCTTCTCGTACTGCATGCAGCAACAGGAAGGGTTGGAGAAGAGAGGAGGTAGAGGAAGGGAGACTTGAGACTGGACTAGAGACTGCATGTCAACTTCCTCGACATCGAACCATCAAATCCAAACTCGAGTCCTCAGCAGTGAACCCTGGAAGGGCCCCAAGCTAGATTTGTGCGTCCAAGGCTCCTCCTCGTGTTTGCCACTTTAATCCTGACATGTCCCTTACGTTAAAAGGAAGGCCACAGCAAGCCTCCGATGCTGCACCTGCAGGATCTCTTCCCTCTCTAGTGCAGCCATACCTCGATATGCTCTACACCGTCACGTCTGTCTCTCGCATGACCAGTCTCTGAGAGAACACTCATTTCAGTGTCAGCCTCAATTATTTGTTGAGGACCAGGGAAGTGTCAGTTACTCTCAATGCCACTGTATGTATCCTTCTACAAGAAGTATTCATAAACTGAGAAAGGAGCAATGGAGCTCCTTTCTTGAGGGCATGAGCTGCCACAAAAGTGAATGGCCATGGCAGAAGATCCCTCCCTCCCGTCTTTAACAAAGTCGAGCTCTGAAAAGGGAGGGCTCTGGCCATTCCATGACTTTGAGAATAAGATTAGATCAAACTAAGGACATTGCTTTTGTTACTGAGAAGCCAGTTAATTTCCACCGGAATCTTGTGGCATATCTTTTGAGGAGCTCAGTGATGAGAATGTCGAGGTTATTTTCTCTATGCATGTAGTTTGCTGAGATTGAGAAAAGAAGATAAAGAGTAATTCTAGGAACTATTTGCTATATCAAAGGTTGGCAAGATATATAAGAATTAATGGCCCACATAAAGCTGAGGATGCCATTACATGTTAGGGCACAGGCAAGTGAAAGGTGTCGATGATCAGTGTGACCTTTATTCTGAACACTACCAGGGTGTTGCCACTGCTTTCTGCACCAAGAAATCTCGACATGGGGCCGCCCATATCTCTTTAGGAACAATTCACATCAACAAAATGCAAGAAGTAGTAGGGTTTATTAATTCTAAAAATATTTCTTATATATATAGGATAATACACAACATGAATGTGAAGAAATGCTTTGGGGACACGGTTGCAGAAGCGATGGTTGCTGACAGTTGAATGCGATCGGATCCAATTCCTTAAAATAATGCAGATCACAGGGGCCTTCTTTGGCTGGGGTGTTGCCACGTCGGCCGCCAAGGTGTGATGGGTGGGCGGCGTGTGGGAATTAGATTTAATGTCGAATTATGGAGGTTGGCGGGCATTAAAATAGCCCCAGTTGTTGTGCAGGGAATATTCCTTTCAGCTTTATAGATTTCTCGGGTGGTGTCGATGAAAGAGTAGAAGTTAATCCAGGAAGAAGAGGAGAGCAAAAGAGTGGAGATTCTACAACAAGTAGGGCACGTACAAAGGAAAGAGACAAGAGAGACACGTTGGCATAAGTGGAGGCATGGCGACAAGATGACATGGTCGTCCTTCTCCTCCTCCAACCTCCTCTGGTACTTTTCCCCCAGCCTCAAAAGCTAAAAGCAATCACACCCTATCACTTCTCCTCCATGAAGATTTGTAGACAAGGGCACTCGTTGTAGTTGCAGTATAAGCCTCTCTCTCTCTCTCTCTCTCTCTCTCTCTCTCTGATTGTACCACCAATCATTCTCGTTCAAGCCTTTAAGATCGGTGGGAAGAGGCTTGTTTACTGTCAGATAGAAGAGAGGAGAAGGTTGCTACCATGGAGTGGAATGCCAAGATCTCTTCATGGGTTTTCCCAGAGGTTGAGCAGGTTGCAGACAAAAACATGGAGTTTCTCCTCGGGTCGAGCTTTGTCCTTGGAAGTCAGAACTCAACTGGGATGGATTGCTCGGTTGATCTGAAACTCGGTGGCTTGGGTGATATCAGACCAGCAGAGAAGTCGAGAAGCCAACCTTCGATGACGACGACGGCGGTAGGTCCATCGAGGAGGGCTCGAGCTCAGGGGAACGCCCCCCAGAACGCATCGTGCTCGGTGGACGGGTGCAAAGCCGATCTCAGTGGCTCCAGGGAGTACCACAGACGCCACAAGGTGTGTGAGGTCCATTCCAAGACTCCAGTCGTCATGGTGGGCGGCCAGGAGCAGCGCTTCTGCCAGCAGTGCAGCAGGTAATGAACGTGACAGGTTATGACCCATTTAACTCATCCATATGTTTCAGCTTTGTATGTTGAATTCTGATAAATGTTAGAGATATTGCCAATAAATACATAAATACTATGACTGCTTATTCCAGAATTCGGCTTCATTTGCTTGATCAGAGAAAATAAGGAAATAAATTCATCCTCTGTTTCCTGCCACCATCTTCCTTCTTTTTACTACATCTTCACTTTGTTCTTGGCGTGCGAAAGCTTAGTTATTAGCCCAAAGCTAACCTACGCAACTTGATAAGGTTGACGAGCATGTCCTTTACTCTGCCTCTTTCACTGTATTCTTGCTTTCTTCTGTTCTCTGCTTGTACGTTACTTGTACCTGAGAATATATATCTTTCTGTCAGATCTCTGTTTCTTTTACCTTCTTTTCCTGTTCTTTGGGAGAGAAATGGAATTGACTAGTGCATGATTTCTTTTCTGTGGCAGCTCGATGAAGTTTTGCTTGATACGGCTCTCCTACTGCTTTATTAGCTTTCTCTCTGTCAACAAATTGGCTGCCTCTACCATTTGAGTGACTGTTAATGACTGCCACAGGTTTCACCAACTGGTGGAGTTCGATGAGGCAAAACGAAGCTGTCGGAAACGTTTGGATGGACACAATCGGCGCCGAAGAAAGCCTCCACCCGATTCCATTAATCCTGGGGGCTTACTTCCAAATCATCAAGGTTTGAATTGTGATCCAACACTGTAAATGAATAGAAACATGTATGAGTAGGGTTGGAGTGATGAGTGTCAGGACCTTCATCGGAACCTATAATTTCTGCACATTTCTGAGCTCACATAGCGTTCGATCAGTATCTGTAGCTGTTATCTTTCTCTGCATTAATAGTTTGTCTCATTTGCAGGCAGCAGGTTCTTGATGCATCCTCACCTGCTTCCAACTCCTATACAAAGCCACAACTGGGCTGGGATCATCGAATCCGAAGACATGCTACATACAAATCACTCGCCCCTAACGTTTGTCGACAGCAAACAACATCTCTCAGGCTCCTTCAGCAGCAACGAGAACAGGAAGCAGGTTCCTCTTCTGCAAGGCGACATCGCCGGCTTCAGCATAACAACACGCCTGCCATTCCTCATGACCATCTCCTCTTCAACAGCAGAAAGCAGCAGCGGCAACATTTGTGCTCTCTCTCTTCTGTCATCAGCAACAAAACCAGGCATCAACGCGGACCAAATGCTGCCAGCTGATGGAGTTCCTATGCATCAGTCTCTGGTTTCAAGTCTTCCCTGCCACTCCAGCCCTCAAGCTTCGACCTATGTTTTGCCGACAGGGGTTTCTTGTTCAGGAGTAGAGGATGGGCAACTTATTGTTCGTGGAGCTGATGCCAGTCTTCACTGTCAGAGTGTGTTTCATGCAGGGGGTGAAGGCTCCTCGGACTGGGGATCTCAAGCTCCACCCTTTTCTTGGCAGTAGATTGTGCTGATAACAATCCAAGCTCTGACTCGGTTTGTCTCTTCATTTTACAGCAGGTTTTGAAATGTTTTTGTCCAGCTTAGCAAACATAGAGAATCCAACTCATTAATGTGATCAGATTACCATATGGAAATCATAATGGTTGCATATCTTTTGTCTTTCATGGTAAGATGCAGGAAGAAGTGACGTGACATCCTTAAAACACAAGAATGATGGATGGAGCCTTTGAAAGAAAGTTGAAATGGCATCACATTGGAGATGTTGGCTGCCATTAAAGAGCCACTCTTCCCATCTTTTCATAATACTACTTGCTGTATAATACTTCAGATAATTTCTTTTATGGTCCTTCTCTGGTAAGTGCAAGAGTTGAGTGAGAAATAAGATATGGTTGCTTTGCTACTACTGTGCATGAAGGGAGTGAGCAACATATGGAAAAGTGTGCATTAAGGTCCAAATATATATTTTAAATATAAATTTATATTTAATATCTTTAAATCATATTTAGTCTAATTGTTGATGCTATTTCAAAGTAACATTAGTATTTTAACATTTATCAGATGCAAAAATATTTTTTAAAAATTTAAAATATTTTATGATATTATCTAAAAGTATAATATTATCAAAATGATTTAATGAGAAATCAACATGAATTATGTATTTTATAAGGTAAAATTTTATTTATTCATCTTAAAATATTATTTTATATTTATTTATATCATTGTATTTTTTATTTATTCTATATTTTGGCTACACAATTTTTTTTATAAGATTACATGCATTCATTCATTTATTTTATATATTAATTTAAATTTTAAAAATATGTATTTAATTTTAACTAAATATTAAAATTATTAGAAGGGTAAACTTTTGAAATATAATTTTATTAAATAACAGTTACATCTATTATTTATAAAATACTCAATAATTCATAATTGCATATTTTCACTCAGACCTATTTCTCCAACTATACATTAAAAATATAAATATATACCTTCACTATCTTGTGACACAAATCCTAGTATCTGAACCTCAATATAGTGAAAGAATAGAGTGTTCTTTGCCCATTATTCTGCACATTATCTAATAGTTTGATTTATACTAATCTAATTAAAATAACAACAGAATCAAGGTTGATGAAAGAATGATCCCAAAGAAAAAAAAATGTTAGACCTTAGCCTAAACTCATAATTGAATAATAGCTTCAGTTTTTGACACACACACACACACTCTATAAATAGTGCTAAATCAACATGTAAATAATAAATATGGCTCATACTCTATAAATAGCTTCTTAGTTGCTATCTTCAATACATAATGACCATGTTTATATAATCTCTCTTCTATATTAGACATTCCCTACACATTTAAGGATACTTCTTGTGAAGGTAAAAGTGAAGTCACAATTGACTTTTCATACATTAGGAATTGATTCCTAAAACCAAAACCTATCAAATGTAAAGCTTCATTGAGCCCATTGTTTCCTCTCCAATTCCTATTAAGTTCTCAGGTACACAGTTTGCTCCACTACAACCTCTTCTTCCTTGCATTTCCATATATGAGATTTGTGTAAAGGGAGTACTCCTACAATAACAATTTCTCCAAATAATACAAACATAACATTCAATAAGAGGTAACACTCATCTTGGAACATAAACAAGAAGAAGAAATCACCTCAAATCTCTTACGTTGGCATGGATTGCTTTGTATCTATAGTTTATTTGATAACAAGATAATTATATCTTATAATTAAATCAAGATTTAATAGTCATAAAACATTCTTATTAGTTAAACACGTCTCTCTCTCACACACACACGATTTCTCTCAAGATTCCGTTCAACATGGCTCGGACGTTTGTGATCCGCCTGCCGCCTCTCCGCTCGACACGTACCCCGAACACCTTCAATTGGACTTGCCACCGCCACCCCTCCATGTTGGTGTTGCGCCCGTCGCAGAGATGCCTGCAGACTCCCGCATAAATCTCACCGTACAAATGGCCTTTAACAGTGAAAAATCTCGATCGCGCTCATCTCGACCGTAGATCTTATGCCCGCATGGAGATTTGTATGCAGAAATATTTTCAAGTATGGGAGTTTCCGCGGGTTAAAAGGGTGGTGACTTGTTAGGGTTAGGGAAGGTCACCCCCCACTTCCAATTTTCCTATAAATGGCAAATGGGTTTTGGTTTCGATTCCCTTCCCAGTCCAAAAGCTCCCTCTTTTAACCTTCCTTCCTCTTCTTTCTGTTGATCTGGTTCTTTTGGGGGTTGTTTTTCTGGAGGAGGAGGAGGAGGAGATGGGGAGGGGAAGGGTGGAGCTGAAGCGGATCGAGAACAAGATCAACCGGCAGGTGACCTTTGCGAAGCGCAGGAATGGACTGCTCAAGAAGGCCTACGAGCTGTCGGTGCTCTGCGACGCCGAGGTCGCCCTCATCGTCTTCTCCAACCGCGGGAAGCTCTACGAGTTCTGCAGCAGCTCCAGGTACGAGGAAAGAGAGCTTGAGAAGATATTTACTTCGCTTGCCTTAAGCTTCTTTTTTCGCTTGCTGCGATGGCTCTCCGCTTTGATCTCTTTCCGATCCTGGATCCTTCCGAGTGGGTTTCCTTTTGGTAAACAAATGGAAGTTTGATGGGATCTCAAGGCCAAATAATTAAGGATCTACACGTAATTAATCGGGATAAAGAATATATTTTGCTTGCTCCAGACAACCAAGCAAAAAGATGTTATCCTTTTTAGCTTATTGTTATCATCCTTCTCTGTCATCTTTCTTTCTTACCTTAGCGAATGATCGGCTCATTTAAGTCTTCTATGGATATAGGGAAGGAGTATACACGAAGTTAGCTTCTTTTCCCCTTGTGTGTTGCACCAGCTCTACGTGGTGGATCGTGACATGATGAGCTGGGAAATATTGATTCAAGATGTTCTATTTGATGCTTCTTTGACAGGCTGAAGAGAAGTCTTCAAATATCAATTTTTTATCCTGAGACCTGAGTTCTACATCCAGATCATCTTTAGAAATCTCTCTGAAGATTAATTAGGGTTTCTAATTATGCTATTTTATTGTGATTAAGCGTATCCGAGTACAAGCGTTGGGGACATGGCAAGGATGTGCCCAAATAGATCTCATTTGGTACATGTGGACTGCATAATTATTTTCAGCGGAGCTGAGGTCCCATCACATCTATCAGTCTTGTGAGAACCTAAGGTTTTACCTCTTTCTGGAAGAAACCATCTCATCTATCATTCTGTAGAAAAAAGATAATAGTTTCTTCAGAAGACCAATCTTGTTATGCTCTTTAGCTCTTCCAGTAAATGCATCCTTGTTTTCTGGACCTTAGTTTTCAGATATCCCAATGCCCGTCTGCTCCTATTGCAAATGTGATCTAATTTCTAGTCCTTCGCTGTCAAGACTTCAGTATTCGGAGCCAAGCATCTCTACATGGTAGTAACATGCATGGTTTTCCCGCGGACACTTCTTTTCTCCGATTTGACCTTCACTTTGTGCAGCATCTATGACATGTTCTCCTTCCGAAGCTGTCATTGTAATTTTAGCCAGTTCTTAGCTTTCTTATGAGCACAAATACCCGACATGCGCCTGCACGCAATAGTTTCTCCTACCATAAATATGTAATGCCTTTTACTCCGAAGAACTCATGCTTGAGAATACTTTCGAGTGATTCTTGGTTGGATCAATTGCCACTAGGCATAAAAGGCCTAATTTCCTTTCATTTAAAGCTGGTTTCGATTTTTTTTTCCCTTGGTTTGAGTTATTTCATAATAATTGAATAAAGTTCGTGCAACCAATCTTTTAAGTCAATTTTATACATAAATTAATTAAATATAGTTATCAATAGAATACTTTGTTTTTTCCTCAAATATGGCAAACTCAAGTTTTTATCCAATCTTAATAGTTCTTATATCTTTATTGCTTCATCTTGAATTCTTATTCATCTTGATTAATCATCAGAGTTTCTTCATCCTCTTTCAGTATTAAATTTTCATAGTAGTTTATCGTGATAGTGCATTGGTTTTCATTATTAAACATGGATCCTATTTTTGTAATCTCGATGAATCCATGAGAAGTACCTCAATATTTATTCTCAATATTAATGTGTAGAGTTACTAGGAATTTTTTAAATTTATAATTAATAAGGTATCACTTCGATAAAAGATAAGATAAGAGAAAATTGTTTAAGATAATATGTTCTTAGGAGATTTCCAAACACGATAGTCAGAAGAGATAAAATGATTAATATTAGTAGTACTATGAGAGATAGCGAAAGACTAAAAAAGACCTTAATAAAAATCATAAATAAAAATTTAAATACTCTGTACTTAACTAGACATGACTTTTTTACATATCTCAATAATAATAAAAGATCCATATGGTTGATCCTAAATAATTCGGACTTATAACTTAGCTATTGTTGTAATAGTATCTTATGCCTAGTTAGAAATTTGAAATTTGTTTATTTTATTTTATTTTATTTTCATATTTTGATTTTGAATTTTACTTTATACCTGACTTTGTCACACAACTTACTTGTCAAATTATTGTGGAAAAAATAGCTTTTGAATGTGACATTTGTTATTGTAAGTTTTTTGTTTATTATCTTGTGCTCCCTTAATTTTCATTAAGATATAAAAGCTTTCACGGAAATCTTCATGTTAAGAGCAAACAATATCATATTCTTAGATATTTTTTAGTAGTTAATATGTTATGCATTATAACCAAAAGAATGCACATTGTCTGTAAGTCCCAACTCTATGTTTTGAAATATTTATATATTTATTATTTAATAGATGAGATGCACTAGCCATGCTTCATATAAATTAAACCACTATAACATATATCAACTTCATTATCCATGGAAAATGAAGCAAAAGACTACAACTATTTAAAAAGAAAAAAAATCGAGACTGTATGTTTTTAAATTTCCAAATCATTAGTTAAATTTGACAAAAATACCAGACCTAACTTGCAGCTCTTTGGAGCTTCAATTTTTGGTACTTTTGATTATTGCTATTGAAATGTATTTCACACATTACACAACTCATATTTGAGCTTTGATAATCTGTTACCTTAATTTTATAGTATGTTGAGGACACTAGAGAGGTACCAAAAGTGCAATTATGGTGCACCAGAAACAAATATCATATCAAGGGAGACTCAGGTAAATGAATCTATTTAAAGTTATTCTTACACTAATATTAGCTGTTCTCCTCCAACATGTAATATGTTAGAAGATGGTGTTGATAGAAAAATTTACAAATCTGATTTCTGAAACTTGATCAAGTTTCTTCTATCTTGGATGTCTATAGTCATGAAGAACCAACATGCTTGTCATTCTTATCTATTTTGCGTCATGAAGGTTCAGTGTGACCCAGCAGTTCAAATGCTTCGATTCTATAAATTTCCATTCGCGTAAATTTTGGGTTGTCATACCAAGACCAGATAGAGTAGTATTGCACTACAGATTTTGCAAACCAAATGTCAAATTTCTTGTGGCTATGTATATATTGCTACATGGAGTTATAAATGTGAAGCATAGATGGGATGATTCTGGGGCTCGAGTGTCAAGAGTGAAAGACATGACTAAAATACCAACAACAAAATATTATTGGTATAGAAGAAATAAAAATGATAGTGGGACAACATATTGCTAAAATTGCCAAAGGTAGAAGTCATCCACTGAGAAAGAATATGAAACTAATGAATGTAGAAGAAAAGAAGACAGTAGAACTACTTGGATTTAGTCAGATAGGTTGACTCTTTATTCTTCCTTGCTCGAACCACTGTTATTGAGAACTGTCAATAAGTTCACTGCAGAAGGTAATGTTGCACACTGAGGTGCCTACTATGTAAGAATGTACTCTCTAGAGATGAATTGTTCTTATGCCCTTTGCAAAAGAGAGAGTTCCTTACGCCCAGTTTTGGCAAAATCATCAGAGTAGTCAGCAAGAGTATTTGAAGCTTAAGGCGCGTGTTGATGGCTTGCAGCGATCACAAAGGTGAACAACTCCTTGTTTTGTCTTTGATCTTAGCCTGCTTTTTGGTACACAAGAAACACAGCTTTCACAGGAATGTCGAAAGACCATCGACGGACTAATTGTTCTGCATCAAAACCTAGAAATCTGCTGGGTGAAGATCTGGGGCCACTTAACATCAAGGAACTTGAGCAGCTTGAGCGCCAACTTGATGCATCGTTAAGACAAATAAGATCAACAAGGGTAATTAATGTGCAATCTTCTAATAAATGCTTTCTGATACCGCATTACTATGTCCATGTCACTCTGATGATAAATTTTGTTCATCAGCTCGTTAATATATGTAGGTCGATCATCTTTTTGTGCATCTTACTATAGATACGAGTTATCGAATGCTGAAAACATCAGCCACTGATGATGAACTTGTATCTTTCTACAGACACAATACATGCTTGACCAGCTTGGAGATCTCCAAAGACGGGTATAGTACTGGAAAAATGAATCATGCTTTGTTCATATCATCCTTCCTTTCAAGTAACACTGTGTCTGTTTACAGGAACAAATGCTATGTGAAGCTAATAAATCCCTGAAGATAAGAGTAAGTAGCTTTCTTGTGTTCATGCAATCTAATATGTTCGGTGACTGGTTTATCATATCGAGAATCTTGTGATGGTTTTCCACATGACAAGCAGTTGGAGGAAAGCAGTGACGCGGATCAGCAACAGCTGTGGGATCCCAACACTCATGCTGTAGCTTACGGGCGGCAGCAGCCTCAACCACAGGGCGACGGCTTCTTCCAATCCATAGACTGTGAACCTACTCTTCAGATTGGGTAATCCCAACTACTCTTCTTCTGCCTGCCTCTATATATGCAACTAGGAAACGAGTTCTCATTGTGCGTAGTATTGATTGCCTCCAGGTACCATCCAGATCAAATGGCGATCGCAGCAGCAGCAGCAGCAGCAGCTCCTGGTCCAAGTTACATGCCCGGGTGGCTTGCATGAACGAAGAACATACCTTACCTTGCCTTGAATGGTAATGAATGTTACTGTTTCTTGTGCTGATTGATGCGGTCTGTAGCTAGTACAATAATCCTGTTTGTGAACTGCCATATAAAGAACTCCGACGGAAGAGCTGCTCCAGTAATCATGTCTGTGCACTTGACTACATCTAAATGCCGAGTTTAAATTGGAACACTCGTGTTCTTGAAAGTAGCGAGAGAGTCAACTATCTTTATCGTTTGTAGGACCCTTCTCTTGGTCGGGAGCATGATAAAACGATTGTACTTTGCAAGGAGTCTTTATATAGCACCAATCGGGATTCAGTGATAGTGGTAGGTAGGAGCTTTGGTGGAGGCACAAGAGGTGTGGCTAGATTAGGGATGGGTCACTATTGGGTTAATTACACAAGGCAGGAATGAGATGAGAGTTTGTGTAAATTGCCTGCAAAGGCTTAAACTTGTTGGGTTATGTTAGTACATTTACAATAGGTGGAAAGTTAGTTTGTCATATAATGAATGATGGTGGGTTTACTTTAGGGCCATTGAACAAATACCGAAAGACACAAGGGTATGGAAAATGGGTTATTCTGAAAGACAAAAGAAAGTTTTCTTGGTTTTCCAAATTAAATTATAGGTTCTATCTAATGTAAGATATATTATGAATATAATTAGATTTTGATTAAGATTCGATCAATATAAAAAAAGCTCAATTATGATATGATTTCTCGTGACATGATTCGACAAGAGAGACTTTCATAATTACTTATCTTAGATCCTTTGTTTTCACTTATAAATAAATATGATCTACTAAAAACATAATACGTGGATACGTGATATTATTGAAATATTATAGATTTTTTTTTCTCCCCTTAGTAACGTGAATCAATCATTAAAAGATTATAAAACTTCTATCATCTTCTCTTTGTCCTTAATTTATCGCTCGTTGTGATCTTGTGGAAAATAGAAAGAGAAGAGAAGGCGGGTCTAATTCTCTCGGCAGATCGACATCGCTATAGCTTTTGGATCCGATAATAGTACATGCGTAGATCAAAGAAAAGCTTTCTGAATGACATCGAAAGCTATGCATCGTAAATTTAATCTAATGTTATTTGATTTCAGATTTTGATATTAAAGTTTTTCACATAATAGAAGCATAAGAATGATTTTTATACTCACAATTAGTATCAGAGTCATATTTGTAAAATCAAATACTTTATATTCATTTGTTAGCACATTTCACTCATGAAAAAAATATTATTTGGCTTTTATTTACGATGCATGAACAATTCGTTTGTATTGTCGATTTACTTTTCTATCTAGTCCGTCCTATCTCTTACTTACGAGCGATGCAAGATTTCTCGTGTTTGATCGATGGGCCATTGTCGACAGCTTGCTATCTGTAATAGTATTATTGAGGGCGATGGCATTCGATGGTCATCAACCCAATCATGAACAATAATTACGTATGCAATATTGTAGAGTGTGATAGCCTTGCGATGACTATAGTAGCACCACTACCTGTGACGGTTGCAATGGCTATGAAGCATTGCTGCCTACAATAGTAGCAATGACTACACTAGTTACAACAATGATATTAAAAAAATAATATTCACAATGATACATATAATTATGATATTTAGATAATCTCAAAGAAAAATTATTTTAAATAATTATGTGATAGAGTATGATGATACTATTTTAAAAATCCTCATAGTTATATACCCAAAGATAATAACACTATTCCATAAAAATGATATCAGTCATTCATAAATATTTTTGTATGAACAATCAATATGTTAATATTTCACTCAAAAGTAAAATAAAAATAATCTTTAATTCAATATTTATTGAAAAACTCAAAATATTAATATTATATTATATTATTATAATAGTATTTCTTTTATTACATTATGATAAATGTCCCTATATTTTCTAAATTATATTATTATAAATGACTTGAGCATATGTATTATTATGATAAAGGTATCTTAAACCTTAATCAGACTAATTGAAAGTATCACAAACTTAACTATTGAAAGTTATATAGAATAAATAATTAAGATAAATAATCAAAAAATTTAAAAACTTAATTTTATGATAATTACTAATAATATTAGACTTCATTATAATATATAACTAGCGCACTAGAATATTTAAAATTTAATTTAAATTTACTGACAAGTTATTGACTGACATATTAATAAAAGAACTAACTGAAATTCAATATAACATTTAGGGAATTTAAGATTATATCCTCAATATGACTGACAAAGCTATAAGTTCAAGAACATTGAGCATGAATGTAGTTGAGTTCTTTCTCATATAGATTATTTTTAATTTTATTTCTTCTTGACTAATTTAAAATTTACTATAATAAGATTAAAGATAAGTAAAACTTAAATGAGCCGACTAAGATACATGTTTGGAAAGAATTAAGATTAAAGTAAGAAAGATTTATAACAATAGAAGTTAATTTTGTGGTATGCTTTAAGGTCACTAATCAAGCTTTTTTACTACGAAATTTTATCTCTAAGTCTTGATATAGTCAAACTCAATTGTGAAGTAACTAAAGATACTTTGTGACATATTACAATAGTTTTTTTCTAAAAATGATAAGTACTATTATAGCTCTATGCATTGTGGTACAAAGTACTTGATGATTAGAGAAAAAGAGTTTAGAAACAATTAATGTTAATTAAGAACTTATGTTTCATTGTTAATCCATTCACTTAAGATTTATAACCTAAATTATTTGAAAAAACATGTTCTTATAATTGGACTTGTGAGCAAAGATATCGTGACGTATATTTGAGTATATATTATAATTGATATTCTTATTTATGTAATTAAAGTTATTTATTTCTGTTATTCTATTAACATTTATGTATGTATTAAATATGTTAACAAGATTGTCTTGATAATATAAATTATAAGAGTCATTTTAAACTATATTAGGAAAGGTTAACGATTTTTGTGGTACATGAAAGAAGTATGATATTAATAATATACAACCGTTATGACTCGCATTGAAAGTCAAACTTAATATGATATTATGTTTATTGGATTTATTGGCCTATTTTATAAAATTTATATATACGTATAAAATATTTTTTTAAATTTTAAAATCTAATTAAATATATTTTTAAAATAAATTATTATTTTATTTATTTTGATTTTAAATTTTTTTTATATCTTACCGATTAATGGGCTAAGTGGGAGAATATTATATTATGTAATACTATCTAATTAGGTAATATATATTATGGATATGATTAGATTATGATTATGTTTATTGGTCGGAAATCCAATTATGATATGATTCTTTAGGAGATACGAGAAATCCTTAATTACTTATCATAAACTCTTTATTCTTGTTTATAAATAGACAAGACCTCTTATGGACTAAAAACATAATACGTTGATATATGACATTATTGAGAGATTATGTTATTGAAAGGAAAATACGAGTCTAATTCTCCTCGTAGATCAATATTGCTATATCTCGCTCATAGATCAGATAAAAACTTTCTGAATGACATATGCATCGTAAATTAATCTATTATTATTTGATTTTAGATTTTGACATTCATTTTTTTTTGTATAAAAGAATCGTAAGGATGATTTTTATTCTAACACACCTAGGAGGGTCCACTTTCAAGTTTGACACAAGCTGAGATATTGGGATACTAGGTGATTTCGACTAAGATCTTGCATACCTCTGTCGTGAGTATAATCGATAAAACTTCTTCTATGCTTAAGTTAGTATTAATTTAAAGATTTCTATCAAATGACAAGTACAAAGGGATAATACACTAAAGAGCATGATTGAGCCCTCCAGAATATACTTAGGGCTTTTTATAATCGAGTTAAAGTAGTGGTCAATGTGGCCGAGCTCATAGAGTCCTCATTGATGCCGGTGATAACTCAATAGATCTAAATTCTATCGACGTATCAATCGACCAAGTAAAATCAATGTATCAGTTAGATTCTGACCAGATTAAAATAACACATTGATGACTGCCCACGTATCATATTCTCCTAATCAAGGTGGTAGAGACCACGACGGGTAATCATAAAGCAATGCACACATAAGCTCATGTCTCAAGTCGGGCATAGCAACAGCAACACGTAGTGAACCGAGAAACATGTCAACAAAAGGAACAAGGAACAGATGTTGAGCAGGGCTAATTAAATATTATTCCGTATAATTAATTATCGTTAGCATCCCTGTCTTTCTTTTTTTTTAAGTTTACCACAATTTATCACTAAACAATTTAAAGTTCATATCCAGAAACTATCGGGCAAAGAAAGCAATCCAATACATAGAAAGCAGAGCAAACGATGCATAAAAGAAAGTGTCAATCAACGAGTATGATGAATGAATAAATGATCTTTATGCTAAGCAATTGTCCCAAAGCATAGACATTATTAAGATTGGTACCAAAATAAAACCAGTAAATTCATGACTAAACCGCATATAAATTGCCACAAAATTCGTCTACCAATACATAAAATGATCCAAAATCTTTTCTACTATCCAACCAACCAGAAGGGAAACCAAACAATTAATAACGAGAAAAGGGCAATCCTTCTACAGACCCAAATCCATCACAACAGCATTGCATAAGCCTATCGATTCATACCTTTGACTTCCCCTCTAAAAAGACTGATTCTTCAGGCATAGTTCAGACGGAATATGTCGTTCAGCACATAGAAGCTTCCCTGAGGTGTTGGCATTAGATGAAACATCTACAGCAAAAACACACAAATCAGTCACTTCTCTTGAGTTACAGAAAGATTTTGCTGTCTTCAACTGTCATAGCTTATTTAACAAACACAGGATCACAAGAGATCATGAACAAAATCAAAAGATGCATAACCATTAACACACCCAAAATATCATAAAATAACCAAGTCCTTTTACCAAACCACAACAATAGACAGAATTCAGCAACAACATGCATATGTTATTTAACAAAGACAGTTTCACAAGATAATAAGCTTCTACTCTTTACTTTGAAAATAATACACTTCTACCAAATAGAAAGAAGATTGCATGTAACTTGGGATTGAATTCAAATACCATGGACTCTCTCTTGGAATGAAGTTTCCTCTTTATTGCCCTTTTATCACCATATATTTTGTCAGCATAGTAAATAGAAAAGCACTAAAGTTACAAGAAGACCCCATCCTTCATGTTCGAAGTTGAAATTGAACAAGTTTTAGATCGTTGTATAATTTATCAGATAGTTATTTAATATCTTTATTGCCTTTGCATCGCCATATATTTTGTCGATATAGTAAATAGAAAAGCACTACAGATACCAGAAGACCCCATCTCTCATATTTGAATTTGCAATTCAACTAAGTTATAGTTCCTTATGCAGGATAATAAACTTCTGATTTCCAATACATATTACATAATTTTTCTAAATGATTTGACTATTGTTATCGTTTATATAATATTTCCTGTACACTTTAATTTTACATTTTAAATTTTATAGTGTTCTGCTATTTATATTTTTATTTCTCACGCAATCCCCATCCAAATCAATACATAAATTGACTGCTATTCATACAAGTAGCAAAGAGATTATTCATTCATCAAAGATGATAGACTAAGGGCATCACATTAACATAATTTGAATAGTTTCATTCGACACCCTCGTTGTTTCTCTATAGTTCCTAAAAGAGGAGCTAAAAAGCTCTGGTTTTTACTGAATGCAACACCACATTGTTTATGATCGCATGTTCTTAGACTGCCATTCCTCAAACACGATCCATGAACCACCCAACCAGAGGTTGGTTCCTCTACGCCACTGAATAAAGTCTCTAAATCATTACAGGCATTAAGAAGAATGATACCAAGACAGAAAACAGAACCATCGTTTATTGCCCTAAAAGAGCGAAACAGGATAAATGAGTCCAACATGACGCCGATTACCATCCAATCATCAAGTCACTCACACAAGTACGACCCAGTTGTTTTGATCGCAAGAAAATCATAATTAAAAGATAATATCAGATCAAAAACCACAAACCCTTGAATCATAAAAAGAAGATAATAATTAGGTATAATCTGAAAAAAATTTCGACCCTATCAAACCATTCGGCCGATCTGATGCTAACAGAAGGAGTGTGAGAGAAGGACAGACAGAGGAGAGGGTATACCTGGCTGAACTTGAGGGCGTGGGATTCCCCGGAAATCTGGAGGGAGCCGCTGACGAAGACGAGCATGCCGCCGGCGGGGCCGGACGGCTGGCAATCGACGGTCGAGACAGCGTGGACGCACTGCTGGAAGGGGAGGGAGGTCAGCTTGGCGACGATGGCCGCGGCGCCCTGTATCTTGTCGCCCTCGAAGGTCAGCATGGAGGCATCCTGGTACAGACCCCCCAGCCCCGGCCGGTTCCCGTCAAACGTCCGGTAGTAGTGCTCCACGAACGCCTTCGCCACCGCGTCCGGATCCATCGCCGCTGCCGCCGTCGTCAAACAAGACGTCTTTCCAACCTACCCTTTCCCCTCTTTGGCGTACAAAACGAGCGAAGAGAGCCAAATGGGGGAGGCGCGATGACGTGTAGAACCAGTGAATGCATTGTAATAGACAGCTCAGCGAGCCGTTGGGCCCATGGACCATTTAATTGCTCAATATGGGCCCTATTAAAGGCCCATTAACAGGACCAAACCGTCAACCTGATTACACAACCAACAGAGGATAATTGTGTGTGTATATATATATATATATACTTAATTGTGTGTATGGCACAACAAAAATCGTCTGCAATTGTGCCTTTAATTTGTACCAAAAAAAACTAGTGCAGAAAAATAAAAGGATGCCCACAACGATTGGGGAGGATTCCCCACCCATCAGAGAACCATGTGATGGTGATCATATAATGCAGCACCGCAGCTGCAATCACTGTTTGAAGAGGGACACACCACTTGTGTAAAACAGAGCAGAGCAGGGGCCTCCCTCTGTGGTCTTAAATTCATGGCCTAGCAGAAGAACAGTGTTCTTCTTGCCACATTATCTGAAACAGGGGATCAAATGGCCCACTTTGCACTTTTGCACGAAGAATATTGTTTGCAAAGGCTTTAGGCTCCCCATTTCAACTCTTTACCACAATGGACATGTTATAATTGCTGGGTTGCTCTTTCCTCTCACAAAAGCTGATCTGTAAAGCAGAGAATGAGAGCAACATGCAGTGGGACAAGCATCCTTGGCATCGGCACGTGATGTGTGCTGAGTTCTCTTGAGATGAACCTTTTCTCCTCGCTTGTCACATGTTCAGATCAGGAGGGACGGGTGTTTCTTCTTATATTTGTCTGCCATCTTCATCTTCATCTTCATCTCCATGTGCTGCCACAGTCGAAGGTGGACATGAAAAGGGATGCGGCAAAAGACAGGGCATAAGCTCAAAGCAACAAAATGGTTTCATGGATGCGTCACCTTAGCACTTCCATTGTGTCACCTACTAAAGCTCACACCACATGCTGTCAGTCTCAAAACCATGGAAGCTACAGATAGAGGCTTTGTGATGATGGAACGCATTGTGATGTCAACTCCCATAGCATGCCAAGTGAGTTCGAGAGCTTAAAGAAAAATTAAACCTTGCTTGAGATTTTGGTACCGCTTGCAATGCAGATCAAGATAGGGAACGCTTCTCCATTGGTGGTTCTCCATCAAGGAAGAGCATAAGGGACTTGAGCCAATCCATAGCTTTTAGATGAGATGGTAGTTTAATGTGTGCAAACAACATTCTCTTTTCATGTGCAATAGCATGTGATTCCATTACTTAAATACATTTTATTACATAGTGTGGATGCCCACAGAGAAGTTAAATTTGGAGACCATCAGTCACTGGTTAGATTAATCTAATCACTGTGTGTGCACTTTCTGTGGTATTTAGCAATCTGTCATTAGTGGTAAGATTGGAGTCTTCTTGGGTTTGAAGCCTTCTAGTCTTGCAATCATACTCTAACCAGACATGGGGTTAAGTACCATCTCCACACCATTCCCTTGCAGCTCAAAAAAAGAGGTACTGGTACACCACTTGGCACTGTCATCAATAAAATTTGATGCTAATGGTGTAACATTTGGGCATTTTGTGCTACATATACTGTATATTCTGCAGTCATTCATAAAATGATGTGTGTTCTCTGTTGCAAGTTGGCTGGCCTTAGCACAATAAACCAAGTCTACTTGAACTAATTGGTAGAGTGGCTCACTGCTACAAAAGAATGACAATTTGATAGTGTTCTACCATACTACTATTTAGATGACAAGTATTTATTTCACTAAGCTCTTTCTACCTTTATTTTATTAAAATATAAATAATCTATTAGCATAGTTAGCTAAGTGAAAAAAAAATCGTAAATGATATATATGAGTAGGATATTTATATGTTTAGTAAGTACTAATTGCACTATTATTACATTCCTACAATAATACGTCTTGTCGTTGGACAATTATTATTAGTAGTCAAGTGCATTAAAGTATTTGGTAGCAATACATACGATCAAATATAGCCATTTATTTTTATATTATGCATAATAATTTGCAAAACATGATTTTTTTAGAGTATGATTAGAGTCATTATTGATATGAAAATTATTTTTATATTATTTTATTGAGATAGGCATAACAGCGACTCATCGTAGAAAGTTTTCGGACCTTTAAACGACCTCAAAAAGTTTTGGTACGTGCGCCGCATGGCCTTCGCACGTGCCCTTCGATCCTTCAAATTCCCACGTTTGGTGCCCTGTGCTGCATACACAGTGAGCGAGAGTGAGGGAGAGAGAGAGCTGTGCTTGACAGTGGCGTAGGGAAGTAACGCCTCTGGTATCGCTTTCCGTTGCCGACGTCGTCTGCTTGAAGCTCCAAGCTAAGATTTCGGACCGAGCGAGTGATGGGGGAGGTCGAAAGCCGACGCGTTTTCTCTTTTTGTTTTGATTCGCTCAAAGATTTCTGCTTTTCTTGATGGTTTTGCTGATGAGATGTGTGGTTTCTTGGCAGGAGGAGAAAAAGCCGGAGCAGGGGAAGAAGGAGGAGCCCAAGGCGAAGGAGGAGAACAAGGAGGAGGGGAAGGGTGAGGACGGGAAGAAGGGCGGTGGCGAGGGGGAGAAGAAGGAAGGGGGTGGCGAAGAAAAGAAGGCGGACGAGCCGCCGCCTCCGCCGCCGGAGGAGATCGTGATGCGCGTCTACATGCACTGCGAGGGATGCGCCAGGAAGGTGAAGCGCTCGTTGAAGGGATTCGAAGGTAACGAGGGTTGTACATTTCTTGAGGACCCAAAAATCTCGCCTTTTGTTCGATTCCGTCGAGAAACTTGGAATTGATGCCGGATCTTCTTGTTCTGCGGTGGAAAGGTGTGGAAGATGTGAAGACGGACTGCAGGACCCACAAGGTGGTTGTGAAGGGGAAGAAGGCGGCGGAGGACCCGATGAAGGTGGTGGAGCGGGTCCAGAAGAAGGCGGGGAGGAAGGTGGAGCTGCTGACGCCGCTGCCGCCGCCGAAGCCGGAGAAGAAAGAGGAGGAAAAGAAGGAAGAGGAGAAGCCCAAGGTAGAGGAGAAGAAGGAAGAGGTCAGCCATCCTCCTCTCTTCTAATCTTTCCGAATCTAGCATTCTTAATTTAGTCTAATGTATTCTTCTGTTCTTACTACCTCTGCGTGCAGCCGCAAGTGATCGCTGTGGTGCTCAAGGTTCATATGCATTGCGAGGCCTGCGCACAAGAGATCAAGAAGAGAATACTAAAGATGAAAGGTTCCCTCCTCTGCTTCTCTTCCGTTCGAGAGCTTTCTGTTTTGCTGATATCATTACAGACCAAGATGAATATTCTGATACCCTGTTTCAAACCTTTGTATCTCCATCAAAAGTCAATTCGATTCTCAGTAAAAGAGAGCAAACAAGTCTACTTGTCGCTTTTCTTTCTTGACATAGAACATTAATCTTCTGGTCAGGGTGTTTAACTTGGAGATTGCTGTCAAAGATTCGTCCCTTGTAGCTGATTTCGACTAAAGATTCGATCTTTCTTCTTTCCTTGCCCGTTTTGTTCGGTGGCGAATCGAACAGGGGTGCAGGCGGCGGAACCGGATCTGAAGGCGTCCCAAGTGACGGTGAAGGGCGTCTTCGACCCGCAGAAGCTGGGGGAGTACGTGTACAAGAGGACCGGGAAGCAGGCGGTGGTGGCGAAGCAGGAGCCGGCGGAGAAGAAGGCGGAGGACGACAAGGGCGGCGGTGGAGACGCGGCCAAAGACGAGAAGAAAGCGGACGAGGCCGGCGGGGGCAATGCCGAGGGCGAGAAAAAGGAAGAGAAGGACGGCGGCGGTGGCCAAGGAGGAGGAGACGAGAAGGACAAGAAGGAAGGCGGCGGAGCGGCGGAGGACGGGGCGGCACCGGCGACCAAGGTGGTGGAGCTGGTGCGAAACGAGTTCTACCAGTACTACCCGAGATATCCCGGGGGATACGTGGGATACGCGTATCCCCCACAGATGTTCAGCGATGAGAACCCCAACGCTTGCGCTGTGATGTAAGACAAGAAGAAGAGAGAGATCACTCAGTGTGTAATGATGCCATATTAATCTCATGTTGGATATATATCTTCTTCTTCTTTTTTGTTCTTAGGCGCTATGGTTTTCTCATTTTAGTTTCTCTTTCTTGCTTTATTTTCTGCTAGTATGGGTAAAATTCCATCTGGAAATATGTAGTTGTTCCATGCTAATGTATAAATAGCTTTCCCTTTTGCCTTCCTTGTGAAACATCATTTGTCACATATTCGTATCTCGCCCATTTTCTCATTGACGGGGAATTCCGAGTCTCTTCATTTATTGTCAAAACTATGAAAAGAAGAAGAAAACATTGTTATATAAACATTGCAGAGAGTCAATTCAGCTCGTAGACACAATAAGATCAGGTGGTAAAGGCGACGCGTCTGACATCACCTGCTCGTCTCAAACACTTTTCATCTCTCCTCATAACTTGGCCTATCTTTAAGGCCATGATCTCTCTGCCTGCTTATTTGACCCTTTCCACTTATCCTCTACATTTGCATTTACTCGAAAGCTTCTCAAGACGGACTATATGGTTACTTGTGATATATGATTTACATGACGAATTTGCAGACAACATTGCAAACTGTCAGCAAATGTGCCAAAACGGTGAAACTTCTGCAAATGACTCCCTCTCGGTTTGTGTGAATGCATATACTACATAAACTGTGGCAGTATAATGATCCGTATAGTGCACCCCAAAAGAAACAATTCCGTAAAGGGCATGCAACTTCTCAGATATAGAGAATGTGGTATGAAACGCCGCCTTCTTTGTTCTTCTCATACATGGCATTCGTTTACCTGATGACATGGGGAGTATCTGCAGCCATTCCAAGGCGGAGCAGCAGCAGCAGCAGCGGTGCCGGCCCACCACCACCCCTTTTCCTTCTTGAGGTGCGTGCTGGTGGTGTTGCTTTTTCGCCTTGGCGAGTTTCTAAGTAGGCCACGGGAGCCTCGAGTGGTGGCGGGGGGCGGGGGTGGCCGTCTCGGCGACTGCAAACGCCACCGCCAGCAGCACCGTCTCCCCGCCTTGTTGGCAGCACTTGGAGCCTCGATGTATGCAGAGTCCGAATCACGAGGCATAAGCTCCGCGGCGGATCACGGCTCGCATCCCCCTACGTGACCCTTCGCCAAGACCGCCCGACGCCCGTCTTAACACGTTGACAAGGAGAAGATACCGGTGGGTCCCACAAGAGTGTATATATACACGTATATATACGTACGTATGCACAAAAGTTGAGGTCCCACAAAAGGAATAGCGATTAGCGTAAATGCGACGGCCGGGTCCCACTGACATCCAGTCGATCGGACGGCGGGCAGAAGCCCAGATTCCCCGTTCGTCACGGGGCGGGAGGTGGGTATCACGTGGGAGGTGTACCCTCGCGTCAGATACGTCCATCCTCGCTGACTCGGACGGGCCCCATCGGCTCCTCCTGCGAACAATTATTCCTCCATCATGTCCGTAGATTTTGGTCAGCCGAGTGGGCCCCCGACGTTGTTTTTTTTGGATATATTTACGAAAAGGCTAGGGTTCCTCGCAAACCCTGTTGGGGACAGAAGAATTGGATAGCCGCAGCAGCAGCAGCAGGGGGAAAGCGTTGTACTCGCACAGCTATATTGAATCCAATCATGTTGACATTTGTGATCTGTGGTGCTACCTCTTGATTCCAGGAACGTCCAAGTGATCACTATGTGTCAAGAACAGAGCCATTCTCAACATCCTTCAAGAGAACAAGACGGTGAGGATCTCAAACTTGGTGTTTCAAGTGACTTCAATTGGAACTCAGCATGAGATTTTGGCCTTAAAACCAATGGAAGCTGCCTGGTTCAGAAATATTCTGCAGAAAAGGCATCCACTGGTTCAGATAGCTCTTGCAGACTGAAGCTTATGAAGACTGAACTCATATGGCAATGAAGCAAAGGTGGTATTCTGCAGCACTAATGAATGTATAACTCCAGTTTGCTGTGAAAATGCTGTGTTCTTCTTCTCCAATGGGAATTTTGGTACTATTTATTTTCTGAAACACAGTAATAATGTCTTGTTTGACTGTTCAGAACTGGCTGCCAATCCAAACAAAATCACTTCTTTTTGGTCTGAAGTTGGTGATGCATATTAAGGGATAAAATTGCAGATGAACAGAATCTAAAGGGGAAACTCCCTCTGAGATACTTCAAGTGAAACATGCAGTTGCTATACCATTCACCATATCTTCCAACTTGGGAGAGAAGGAAAGGAGAAGCCAAAAACACAAATACAGAAATATATGGGTGAGAATGAAACTCTCACTCATTATCACTAATCTCTCACTCATTCAATACTTAATAGCACTCTTATGAAGTGAATGATTGTACGCGGTCCAAATATTGGGCTGAGCCTAAAAGAATCCGGCCCAGTCTATCTTAAACCTTTAAAGTTCGAACCTAGCAAGTTCATACGACATCAAATTTATCATGAATCGACGTAACATTTGGGGAAAAAACATTGTTGTCGTGCATTATAAAGCTCGATTAACTAATCGGGAAAGGGCATCTAAATGAAGTCAATGCTTTACTAGTAATTACCGGTGAACTAATTTACTATGTCAACTGGTTCTAAATTCAATATAATATATTTAATTTAACATTTAAAATGTATTTCGATCAATGGTTGTAACAAAATATTAAGCACAAATTCTCAGAAAAAAAAACTTTCAATTTTGATAATTTTTTAGATAATGTCTCAATTTTAAAAATTTTACTTATAACTTTATCTTTTAAAAAATAATCATTAACCACTATTCTCTGTCTTATTGATCACCCCCTCTAAACAGTTGCTCATTACTCATAATACATGAGTGGTCATGCACAACGATGAACAATTGAAAAGATCTCACCCTCATTGGACCTAACAACTACCTCTCATCACTTGATTGTCTATGTCCCTACGTATAAGTTGGCTTTACTAGTCGCTCTCACTTCATCCAAAATGGATGCCCATTGATAAGTGATTGAATACCTAGGGTTGACGTAGATACTTATGATATTCCAAGGGCCTAAAGATACTGATGAAGTTGATGTAGGAAGAATGAGATGATGGTGCAAGGTGTAAAACGATGACGAAGGTAGAGATAAAATTACCAAGGGTGCCTATAGAAATTTTTTAATTATGATATTATTCAAAGAATTCTCAGTTAAATTTTTTTAATAAAATTTCACCCAAACATTAATTTAGGAAAGGGCTAAAATATTAGTTACCTCATTTTGATATCTACTGTTAGTATAAAAGATATTTTCTTGATGAACACGTGTCACCATCATATCCAACACACGGGGTACGTTGTGCCAACGGCCCGCAGCGGATCTGCTGTGTGAGCGATGCTTCTCGAAGCTTCCCTGCACGTGGGAAACGCGTCACACCGGTGGGTTCCGTGAGGTGTGGCCGACGGCCATTAAGCGAGGCATCGCCATCGTCCATCCGCCGACGTCAGGGTCAGTGACGGCCGAAAACCACCCAACACGGTCTGCTCTCACATCCCCACGAGCTCTCGTGCCGTCTACCACACGGCACGAATCTCCAGGCTCATCTTATCGCTCCTTTCTGAGAACGCCACACCAAACCGCAAACACGAAATTGTGGCAAATAAGTATCTCAAACGTGGCATGTATAAAACGTGGAGAATTTGCCGTCCGTGTAAAGAATCGTTCGACTTTGTGCCCAATCAGCGTATCGTAAGCCGGCTTCACATGAAATGGTTCCTCGTTGCCACCGCAAGCCAAAACTTCCCCTGCCCTTCCCCAGTCAAAGTCAAATCAGCCCCAAGTGGCGACCAAACACGTCGCTTTGATGGGCTATTTGTCTTGAAACAGGAACTTGTGATCCAAACTTCAGCCTACGGCCCTCATCCCCCGCTCTGTGGAACCCACTCATTTCAACGAATGGCAGGTGCTTTGTCGTGAAGTAAGAGAGTTTCCTGCTTTACGGACGTCAGCTGCAAAGAACTAAAAACCGCGTGCCGAAAAGACCTAATCGAATGAATCGAGCAGATCGCCTCAGCCCCTAACGGTTACCTCACGCCTTATCCTGTCCCGACGGCGCATTTTACCTCATCCAAACCACTGTACCCTATAACCTTCCTCCACGCGTCCGTTCACTTCCAACAACGGTAATCTGTCCCCGACCTACCTACCTCCCCCCTTCTCTCTCTCTCTCTCTCTCTCTCTCTCTCTCCTCTCTCTCTCTCTAAACGCTAAGGAGAGAGAAAAAAGGGACAGAAAAAAGAAGAGGAAAGCGAGATCGGAACCCGAAATGGGAAAGCTCCTCTCCAACTCCGCCGCCGTCGCCGAAACCCTAAACCCATCGCCGTCCCTCCTCCAGTGGCCGGACCCGGACCCGATCCATACACCAGAGGCCGCCGATCCGGCGACAGCTGCCTTCGCGTGGGCCGCCGTCTCCGGGCTGGACGAGCAGCAGCGACGGCGGCTCGAGAAGATCCACGCGCGGGGGGTCTTCTGGAAGAACCCGCGCGATGCGGAGGCCCCCGGTGTGGCGTTCCGGCTGGAGCACGGCGGTGACGTGGAGGCGGACGGAAACTGCCTGTTCACGGCGGCGCGGAGGGCGATGGGGCCCAAGACGGCCGGGGCGCGTGAGCTGCGGCAGCGAGCGGTGCGGCGGTTCTTGGAGGACTATGGATCGGCGGACTGTGCGGCGAGGGAGGCGGCAGACGTGGCCATCCGGCACTTGTACTCGCCGGATCTGAAGGCTGGGTGGGGCATTCACGTCGTGCAGGAGGTGAAGCTCCTAGCGAAGAAGGCGGATCGCGAGGGCTTGGATGCCGCCATTCAGGAGCTCGTAGATCTAGGACTCCAAAGGTATAGCATCATCGCCTTTTCCTTTTTTATTTAACTAATTTTCTTTACTAAACGTTCTTTATCTTTCGACGCTTAGATCTATTTTTACGTTCTTAATTCTATTTATTGTTTCTTTCTTTTCTTTGGAAAATTTTCTCGTATTGTTTTGCAGTTTATGCTTGTTATCTTTTGTCTTCAAATTCATACTCGTGGAAATTCTACAATATATATAATCTGTGGCATTTCTTAATACTGTGGATCGACTTTGTTGCATACTCATTTGCTATTTGGAAGGTATCAGAAAAGGCAAGGGTAATACATTGCCAGAGAGCGCTGATTTTTTTCAGGATCATACAAGATTACGTTCTGATATGTCTGTCAGCTGCATTCTTGACGAAGAGGTTTAAGAAGTTTTTATCTACATTTTCATGGCATATTCAGATTTTTTTCATTGTTGACATATGCACCGATGCACCAAACTTGTAATGATGCTTCAAACGTTTTATTTCAAATGAAATTATTGCTTTCCATTTGTGTATAGTTAGGCTTATCTTGTCCGTATATTAGCTAAAGTCGATGTCATGGGACCAGGTAAGGTCATTTTATTGTACTTAACCGTAGAGGACACTGGGTAATAGTTGGTGCATGACAAGTGAACTTGACTTGACTTTAGCTGCCCAACCCATCTTGTCTGTCCAAGTTGGCTAAACTTGGTTTTTTTCATGGTTGACCCTGTCCCCTCACTTTCTTGTATTAGAGTAACATAGTCAAAATCATCTTGAGCTTGAAGGAACATTGTTGTGTGAAACTAGCATTATGTTCTCATCTAACTATTATTAGGAAATCAAGATCTTGGGCTGAGCTTTGTGAAATCAAAATTTCTTGAATATATTCTAGCTTTTACTGTTGAAAACACCATTCTTTTTTTTTATTCACATATATCATGAATATCCCTTTTGTGGCTCGCCAAAAGAAAAAAACAAAAGATTATCGTCTGATTACAAAATCATGCCACATCTTGTAAATAAAAAATGTATGTTTTAAATCTTGCTTCATTTAGTAGTTCTCTAATTGAATTCGGAAACAATGAATTTTTGGACGAGGTCTAAAGATTCACAGATTGTGATAAGAGAAATTTGTGCGAGATGTTTGTATTTGTTTGCTGACTTTACTTCTCAATTGACTGAAGGGAAGGGGCAGCAGAATCTATTTATAAAGAGAGATGCATTGGCATAAATGATGGGCTAAGTTGGGCAAAGTACATGTCCATCTCTGGCTCTCCGGAGGATGAATATGACATCATTACATTACAATACACAGAGGAGGGGTTGTTAAGCATAGATGAGAATCGGAACGGCCATGCTGCAGCTTTTGGCGATGATATTGCCATTGAGAGCTTGGCAACAGAGTTCCGACGGGAAGTATATGTGGTGAGTGTCATGCTCTGATAAAGTAGTCTGTTTATTCTTTTGGTCCATAAGTCTATTCTAAGGCCACTTATTAATTTTATGAAACCCTGTTTCATGATTGCTGAGTTGTGCCTCCTGTGTTTTGTCGTCTTTGTTACTTTTTCAGGTTCAAGCACATGGGTCGGATGCAATGGTGGATGAAAATGATTGCGTCTTCTTTCTCCCCCACAGTCCCAGGGTTCAAATTTGTGAACCTCCCATTTTTCTGTTTATGAAGGGAACAGGTAAACAGAATTTTGCAACAATATGGTGCAATGCCTGATATTCGATCTCTGTTCTGGTTAACATGTTGCAATTTATTCCTCCCAATTTAAGTTGTATTGCTTTCGTTGTTGCTATATTCTACTCTCCTGGCGAAACCTTATACAATTTCATAGATCTCACACTTGAAATTCCGGCCCCTTCTAGCCCATCATCCTCTTCTTTATTTTTTTTTTTAACTTAAGCCCGAGATTAATTATTGCTATTAACTGATGTTTTAGACTGTTTATAGCTTCTACAATTTACTTTTTGAAGAAAGAAAAAGTGTGAGCTTCAGCGTAGGACAGGTTTTCTTTTTCATCATTATGTGTTGGACTTTCTTAAATGCATCACAGTTGTTTCTAATATATGACTGTTCAAACAAGTGGGCAATTGTTGTTGCCTCGAATGTTTGTCTTTCTGAGCTTTTCAGATAATGTGTGCTGAAATGTTCCAAGTAGCATATAGCCTAGCATGGTGTCATCAACTTAGGTTGGGTTTGTCATTGGACTACTAAATTCGTTTAGTTGCTGGGACCAGTTTAACCTGCTCCTGATCCTACTTCTATGGACTGATTCAAAGTTTGTCAACATCTTGAAGATTCCAAGATCGGTGGTGAATTGAGCATTGTCAATGATTTGGTGGACCTGACATGTAGACTTTTAGATATGAGCTTTTTATTTAAGGCTTTTTTTTATAGTTTTATCTTCTAATATTTGAAATTTCAAGTGACATTACCGAATAGTTATAATTCATGTTGTTTTAGATAATTCACATGTCTGTCAAAATAGATCTAGACAAAGTGCCATGCCTCAAAATTTCCGATTATAATTTTATATCTGCTAAATATGTAATCTTGCCATAATTTTACCAAAATTATCAGAATATGAATTATGTGGGTGATGGTTAACCGTACAAACATCTACTGTTGCTGTTGATTTATTCTGGGTATGCAGTGTATTCATCCTATGATAAGTTGTATGCTTTGACAAGTGCAGTTAGATGTCAGTCTCTTCTCTTGTCCTTTGTCCTTGTTCTAAATGTTAAAGACAATCTACATGTGGTGTATTACAGGTTGGTGTGGTGCGGGAGCTGACCATTACGAGCCTTTAATAGCCAATCCTCTTCCTCTTATTTCCCAGGACAAGGCTGCCGTCGTACTGTGAGATGCATCCATTGCCAGATTTTGTGGAGCTGAGCTGGGCTGTGTCTTAGTTTTTTCCTCATGGACATTATTGGCTCATTATCGTCGAGGGCAATTATTGATTCTTTTTCTGTATTATTTTTTGAACATGATCCAATTTGGATCGATGCTGACTCTGACTACCCTCGAGACCAACCCCTTGCGCTGTTTCTGTATCGGTATTGGTAGTTTAAAGTGGTGAGAGATTTCTCGGAGTCGTTTTCGACTACTCTCGTTCTGAAGATCTTGATTGTTATGATCAGTCATGTTTTCTCTTTACTTTCTTTTTTTTTTTTTGGTCTTTTTAGATTGATATCATGAGAGTGGCAATGTTTGAACTCTCTCGTTTGTTAAGACAAATTAATTCAAGCACATGCCTCCTTTTGAGTTATTTTGTTGATCTCATGGATGTGGCTAAAGCTGTAGCTGTCATATGCAAGCTTTGTTTAATGGTGTAAGTTGATACCATTGTTCTTATTAGTCGGAGCTGGTTTTAATCACATTAAGCGATATATAGGGATTATTCCAATTTTATTTTCCTCGTTAGCATGCATCCTCGAGGGATGCGTTTGTTAGTTTGTTTGTTTCGGCTCTGACAACTCTTGTATGTGGGGGCCGCCGCATCAGTTGCCTCCCTCCAACAACGGAGAGTTGGGCGACAAAAACACAACGAAGAGCCGACGTGCAGTCCATCCAATAGGGGCTTGTAGGGAAAAGAAATGGATTTGTAAACAACCAAACACATGAACAAACTATTAAGTGGAGGACCTATAGACATTAAGATAATCAATTGATGACGCATAGTATAAAATTAGATTTTATAAATTCTAAACAATCGCACCATATTGACTCCAAAGCAGCCATTGCGATGAAACCTACATAGCATAAGCGTCAATATATGTTGAGATGATAAGTATCTTAAAACTTTTGAAATTAATGTCTTATGAACGAAGTCTTCATAATTATTATGATTTGGTTCTTCTACAGATATCTTATATATCTCTAAATTTTTTTTAATAGAGAGCAAGATTTAAGGAATACTTATGGTACTCTTGAAACTCTCTTTAGAGTATTTAGAAAAGATACTCTCTAGCTTTAAGATGTTTAGAAAGGGTAGAGAGGGTGAGAGAAAAGATAAATTCTATCGGGTTTATGCGAGAGAGAGAGAGTGTGTAAAGAAATTTGGTAACTGAAACAGATTTATAATTAATCTTGTATTGTAAAGAATTTGATTTTCTCCGTGGACGTAGACATTAATCTTACGTTGATTTTTTTTTGGTATGCTCTTGATTATTAATCTCTTGATATTTTTTTTGATTTTTTAAAATTTTTTCTCTCCCTTTCCAACAACAATATGATACTATTGCAAGACCAAGCGACACCCAAGAGCTTCCAAGAGTGTTGAGATGCTTGACATTTTAAGTACAACTCTACTATATGAAACCACTACAAGTTACAAGCTAAAGACTTCGTTTTTGGATAATTTTAACTCTACATGATAATTACATATAAGTTATAATTATAAACTAGATACATCTACAAGATCTAACTAAAATGAGACTTCAAACTTATTGCTAACTCTTTATATGCTACCTAAGTTATGAACGAATCAAAAAACACGAACATTATATTGAACATTTTCTTTGCGAAGACATTCTTCTCCACTTATTTTTTGATATTCTTGTTAAAGACTTTGCAAATGTTGCATTTCTAATACTCTTCGGTTGCAATGTACCTCCTGGGTCTCAACTATTCTCTACACATTAATATTGAGTAGTTGATTCTTGATTTGTTAATTTTATTTCAACTCATCTATGAATGTGACTTTGGTGTGGGATTCATCTAGTTCTATTGATTTTTGTTGGTTATTATGGATCTCTTTAGATGAAGAAAAATGATATTTATTTTTATGCACTAATCTGTCAATTGTTTTGCATCGATTGAGCTAGATGGATGCATATTGAAACTTAAATAAACATGATGTTACATAATTTAAAGTTTTAAGACCTTCTCCACAAAATTTGCCTAATAGATTTTTTTTTTTACTTAGGCATCATCTCTAAGTTGCATCGCCTTAATTTTTTTTTATGTCACTATCACCACCATTGGATATTTGACAAATATTATATTTTTCTAAGTAGGAAGGGACTTAAAAATTGTGCAGAGCTCATATATAAGATAACAAAGAAAAAAAGAAATAAATACGTGAGAAAGCAAATGATGAGAAAATTATCATAACAATGAAGTGAATATATATTTTATAAACCATATGAAGTACGAAGATAGATTTCGTTAGCTCTAAACATTCATACGATAAAAAAAAAACCAACACAACCAAACCAACTGTTCCCAAAGCTATCATGTACAAATGCCAATACGACACTATTACAAAACTAAACTATGGCTCAACCCAGGATACTACCCCAAAGCCCCATTCAATCGTATTCCATCCAAGTGTTCCAAGATATTGAGATAATTGACATTTTGATGGCATCTCAATTCTAGGAAATCCCTACAAGTTGCAAGCCAAAGATTCCATTCTCAAACAATTTTACCTTACACGACCACATGCAAGCAACGATTACAAACCAGAAACAACCATAAAACCCAACCTTGATTACAAACCAGAAACAACCGTAAAACCCAACCTTAATAAGACCGCTAACATGATACATAAAATATGAAAAATACAAACATTACGTCGGGCACCTTGCTGCGAACAATTTATGGTACAGAGATTGAAACCTTTTAACAGGTAGGTATGAAAGAAACATCAGCAAGCAATAAAGAGCTCCTACCCATGCATGTATTCAGACAGTTCAACACCACTCACTCTTCCTACTGGTTAAGTGAAAAAGCAAAACTCAATGGAAACTCAATATTGAAAACCACTGACAAAAGAATAATCACTACATATACAATTTAACAGACTTGTGCACAACTTCCTTCTCCACTTATTCATCCCAGATTGCTGAGACTCCAATGGATGCGCAAGAGAGCAGCTTTTACAAAGAGCAGTTGCATCAACTAAAATCATCAGTTTCATTTCCAAATTCACTTAAGTTGCCAATGGCATGTTTGCATAAAGAAGAGTGTAGAATAGTTCAACCTCCGGTAAGCTTCGAACAGACTGCACAAATTTGTTGTCGCCAGGCTCACCGAGTAGAGGCAAGCTTAGCCATGTGATTTGCGGCAATAGTTTGGCCAAGGGAACTCCTGAAGAGCTTGTCCCTCCAACATGTATGCCTATATCCTCGGTCAGGACATCAACTACCTTGTTGAGAGATATCTCCAAGACGTTTCTAAAATCAGGACTGCAAGAAGAGTAATGCAAAAAGGTCATTACCAGAAAACAAGCAAGCATATGGTAAATGGCATGAATTATAAAAAAGAGTAAAATACATTAAACTTCTACTTACATCAATTGCAACCTAAATAGATAAATATGTTCTGTAAGAATCTCAGCTTTCATCAGAAAAATATGAAGCAATTAGAATAAAAAAATCCATCGTATTTATTTTTATTTTTTTTACTTTACTGCATTTTATTGAAGCAATGCACTCCACTTTTTTTTGTAGAAACAAAACTCATACAAAAATAACCTGTCATTACTAGTATCAACAGCTCTAACCTTCCTGAGGTCTACACAGTTTTATGTTCCAGCATGAAGCCTTAAAAGGTTATTCATACCATCCATGGTAAAAACTGGAGGTCTAAAAGTACTTGTATACCATCAGCACAAACTTTCACATAGTTCTGCTAGTAAGCCTGATGCAGAATAAATTATAATGAGAAAAGGAAGTTTCCTTTTAAAGAAAAGAATAGAAAGGGGAAAAAGAGAGGAATAGAAAAAATGATAATAGGAAAAGATAAAAAAGAACAAGGATATTTATCAGACTTACTCCAGCTCAACAAGAAACCTTCAGGAACAAAAGTTTCATACCTCCATATGGCTTACATGTATACAATGAAATTATACCATCGAAAATTAAAATATTGTATCACACTACTGATAATATTATGTAAGAAAAAAAAACCAATTCATTCAATCATTTTTTGGTTTTACAATTACATCTAAGAAAATAAATCATATACTAGTTCCTTTTTCAAAGGAGATAAATTTATTAGAATAATCTTTTCAGATGATTTGGAGAAATCTTTCTTTTACATAATATGTCCGAGTGATGGGCTTTCATCTTCGTAAAATGATAGAACTTTCTTGTAGAGTTGAAAACTTTCATCAAGATTTGTAAACTTTAATGAATCAAGTTTAAATTTCTTTCGTCTTTTTCTTTATTGGTTTTCCTTTTTCTCTTCCCGAACAATCTAGAAAATTAAAATAAAACCATGAAACTGTCATTTGACAACTTATGATTTTAACAAAAAAATATACTAAATAAAATTTATTCTAATCAGAGATAAACTAAAAATGGTCCCCATCAAAAAAGGTCTTGTTACCTTGGATTAATTGTTCGGCAATAGGGAGTGCTTGCAGAATATGATATTGTATTATCTATAAAACAAATGCATAATGGTTAAGATGGAGAGGTGCATCTCTCATTGGATGACCAATATTATAAATAAATTATTACGCTTTTCAGTAAGAATCATAGGTGGTTCCTCAACAAAAAAAAAAATCTTTAGGTAGTTAGGGAAAAATATATTTATATGAGAATGCTGAGATGGACAAGCAAAAGTCACTCCCAATGTTGCATGGGCATGATATGAAAGTCAAATAAGTAAACATATCAGTGTCTGACTCAGTCAGCCAAGAGACAAGTCACCAGGAAATGCATATTGAAAATATAAAAAACCTAAAAATATAAAAAAATGAAATTGCTTTATGAAATGTATAAATAAATAAAGTAAAAACTAATCAATTCTCAAGGAGTAGTGGAAGGTTCCCGGGGAAGATGTCAGTCCCTCTGTGTGTGCCTTATGCAAAAGCAGCAACTGTAGCAGTCAAGTTTGCCAAAAGAATAGTATTTGGGTCTGCCATGGGGCAGTGTCAAAACAAGGATGTGGGCATGAATACATGGGTTTGGGATGGATTTGAGGTAACAACAATTGCTCAGATTCAGAATTACGGACAAATAGAATGATTGATGACATTTATTAGTCACACATAGCACCACATTTTCCTTGAACAACCAACAGAACTAGTAATCAAGAATACCAGATGCGCTTGATATATGTGAAAATCTGAATTTACACTCCAATGACAAGTACCATCAACATTTAAAAACCGAAGTTTTAAAGCCACATACAACCCTGTAGAAATCAAAATCATATTTAGATCTAATATAAAATAAGAAGGCAGATTAGTACATGGGACTCCCACTAACATAAGGTCTGAGATAGTATATGCAGACAAGTCAGTCTTACATCACCTGAACCATGGTCACCCAGTTCATAAGAAAACAATCTTACATGACTCAAGCCTCATCCTCAAAGTATTTATCAAAACATGACATACATAACTGCTGAAAAAAAAAAACCTCCAAATGTAGCTTCAACATATATTCAAAAATCAGAAGAAAATAGAAAGAAAATTACAATAGGATCCTTATCTAAATTAGTGATCAACATGAACACAATAATTGTTCTTGCAACAAGGTCTTTTCAAAATTACACTGAGGAGCTGGTTCTTTGTATTTTCAATGTCAATAATGGCATGCAAACTCTACTATATGTCCTTCGACAAATACCCTTGATGTATTGGTATATATGTATATATTAATTAAAACTAGAATATATTTGCATACCTGGAAAGCACAGCCCGAGTCTCAAATAATAGATGCTCAAGTTTGCTGGCATCCATAATAATAGAGGAATCATCAAATCCAGTGTCAGACATGGCCATCTGTTGCTTGTAGTCATTAACATTTTCAGGTACCACATAACTTAACCAGTAATTTGGTTCACCAATGTTCATGAACCTCTGCAGAATTTGGATCATCGTTTCACGCAGTTGGACAGCAGTAAAAGGCTCCTTAAGCTGCTTGCTGACAATGGTGCACAATGAAATAAAAAATTGTGATGTTAGCAACAAAGTCACACAATTTATACCTTGAAGACAAAGGTTGCATATGAATACAAGTGCAAAATGTTCCATACATGGTATTTTAATTATATCAAAGTTTTACATTCATAGTGCATGTATCATGAATATTCATGAAGAAAAAGAAAATTAATCATCATTTCATGCACGAAAAACAGGAATCAATCAGCATTAACTCCTTACTCTTTTAGAACTTCCCTAGCAGCACTCTGCATGTTCATAACTAGTGAATTGATTCCATAGGTAGCAAGATAATCTGCAGTAGCTAGAAAGTCTTGTTGACTATGCCTACCAAATGAATCAATCTCATCCTGCCAAAAAAAGAAAACACATGAATCATGTGTATGCTGTTTTACAGTATTTTAAACTGTAGGAAAAACAAAAGAAACAGCATACCCACTAAATGAGCCAATATTGAGTTCTATCATGGTGCATATTTGTATACCTTTCCTTTCAACGAAAGCGGGACAAGCTAAACCATTCACAATAACATAACCGAACTTTGATATGAAATACACTAATCAGCTAATCTATAATCTTCGACACAACCAATGACTCCACAAACAAAATATTTGATGGATTACAAATGTTTTAGCCCTAGCTTTTAGCAACTATCCATGCTATATTACGCAATTAATGCACACAGTTCAAACAGCAACTTGATGCAATTAGCAGTGAAATAGGCTAAAGTTAAGTCTTAGTCAAGTTAAATCTGATTTTAAGGTGTAGTGCCTACTTTTTCAACAATTCAAATGAATTTCATTGTTATTTACAGTCACCATTCTAGAAAATACTTTGTTTCTCATTTTGAGCTTCACTAATATTTATGAGTAATACTTTTGGTATAATTCCAGTTAGTAAAGCCACTTAAACAATATGAACTGAGTTCAGAAACCTAAATGCCCTTTTAGATGAGTTTCAAGGGGACTAGGGATTTCTTAAAAAATGGAAGTCTTCTCCCATAAATTTGGCTTATGTAAAGATCAAAATTAATCAATATTTGAGCCTGTGAAGTTTATAAACAAGAATCATTACACAGATATCTAATTATCCTATGGCAAAATTATAGAGGTATGAAGATTGTTGAAGCTTTGGAGTCAAAGGACGGATAGTTGACTATCAACAGTGAACAGTTGTGCAGTAAAGCTAAAGATCTTGCAAGAAAGGACAAAACAGAAAATCAATTATTGGGAAGCCAAAGAACATATTTAGAAATTACTTCCTTGATAGGTACACTTGGGTTGGTATAAAGATCAACTTCGTAAATCAATCCAACAAAGGTTTTAGAAAAAGAAAATGATCTAGGAGTAGAGAGTACTTAAAAAAACAATAATTTGATGTTCAGGATTATTTGTGCAGTTCATACATCATTTTAGGAGTGTCCTGAAGAATACACCAATCAACATACTAAATGCACAAATTGACTTACAAATTAATGAGACCTCTGAGAAATAAATTCAAATCACAAAAGTCATCCAAGATCATACAAACTATGGAGAGAACTATATTAGGCAAAGGCTAACTAGAAAAACTAAGGATGAAGTGAGAAGTATGTAAAAATATACACAATATGCTTCTACTATTTCTAAAAAAGTATCATTCACAGCCAAATTGGTTGCAAAAATGCCCATCAGAAGGCAAGAATAAACATTAAGTAATAGATAACCATCAAAACAAGCACAAACCAACATATTCAGTATATCTGCATAAGTACATTCTGATACATTGTAAGTGGGCCTTTTGCACTTATAAACACAAGAAAAAAGCACCTACCAGAGCCTCAGAATTCTCAGAATCACGTGCAATCTCAACATAGAGTTGTCTCCCTAAAATGTTAACCTGAACTCTCACGTATAAGCAAAGCACTGTCATCGACCACAATGAAGCTGCCGTTCTTGTGAAGCCTGAAAGAAAGAACAATTATTTAGCAAAAAAGGATTCCCCTTTGGGAAGAAAGCTTGACTTTTTGAATGACCAATGGGACAAGTAATCTTAAGAACCAGCTCCATGGAAAAAAGCATGTTTGATGACAAATGGGCACAGAAACTGAGACAGAGAGCGAGCAAAGATACTTAGAATTTTAAGTCTCTCCCACAGCTCGAGCTTCTCCTTGACGGCGAGAGAGTTCGAATGACCCTTCCCCTGCATTAGCTTCTCCGTCAGGTGTGAGAGGTCCAAATCCTCCGATATCCTGGATCGCAGGTAGTGCATCGCGTACGGCAGCGTGGTCGTGTCCGAAATCCTCTGGATGTTATCGAAATGCGCGTGCAATCTGACAATTAACGACAGCAACCAACCGACCAACCAATCACAATAAGAAGCAAAGCAATAGAGGATTCAAAGGGTTCAAAATGAGAAAGTAAAAAACAAAGGGAGGAATTAATTACTGTTTCTTGATGAGCTCATCGACTTGTCGAGCGCCGTCGAGCTGCCGCTCCAAGTCCGACAGTCTCCTGCTGTGACTCTCATAGAGCTTGTACACGAAATAACCGCTTCCCAACACTCCGAGGGAGATCAGAATCTTCCTCCTGTACCTGCCCCAGAAACCCCTGAATCGACGCGTCCCGTCATTCAAAACGCAAGTTTTAGCACCGCAAACTCCAAATCACATCACAGCAAAGCTGATGGGAGCAGGAGGAGGAGGAGGAAGAGGACACTACCTTAAAGAGAGCATGGCATAATTGGATGATCGAGGAGGCTTCTTGGTCTGGTCTGTGGAAAGGGAAGACCGAATCCCGCGGAAGGGAAGAGGGACAAAGAGGCAGGCACGAAGAACAACCGCCGATCTTTTTCTTCAAGGGATTGGGAGATAGATTCCTTCGGCGATCGAAGACAGGAAAGCTCGAGGGATCGATCGATCGAGCGAGCGAGAGAAGGAAGACAACCAGTTTGCTCCACGATGATTCGATTCCTGCGTCCACGAGATGATCAGTGAATCACTAACCTATTTGGGCCGGACCGGAAAAGACCTGGGGGCCCATATTTGCAACAAAATCTCCGCCACTCGTGCCTTTGAGCTCTCGTTGGCTGCTCACCAACCAGCCGTCAGATATCATGTGTTCGACGAAATGTCCACACGCGAAAGCCACAGCCCTCGCTCGCAGCCAAAATCCCGACTCAATCCGACCGTCCAACACATGATATCCGACGGCTGTTGTTATAATGGCCAAAGCAATAATGTTGGATATTTTCAAGCTTTATTTCAAGAATATTTAAAATATGGATTACTCGTTTTAAGTGATTTGTAATTACTGTGCTTATTTTTTAAAAAAAATTAAGAAAAAATATATATGATGGATATGAAACATCTAAAATGCATATTCAAAGGAAACATCTCACACAAGTCAATTTGGATAAAAACTAGACAAAAATTTCTAGTCCCTCTTTTTATTTTTGTGTTAAAAAATCAGCAAAATTTATTAACATTCTTTCAATTTTGGTGAAAAAATAGATTTTATGAGTTATTATCAAAATACTTTGGGGAATTGGAATAATAACATACATGGACATGTTTTTATTTGCACTTATACTTTGAGGAGTCATCCACAAATACACGAATCATACAATCGTAATTGGACCATATAAAAAAGAGTTATTATATTTAAATTTTTTGATGAACAATATACTACTCATAATATCTATAGAACGATAAAAATTATTTCGAAAGAGTACCATTTGGTTTTTGAAATTTTATCAATAGGTTTTAATAAAGAGTTTATAAATATTGTATATATTCCCCAATTAGACATCTTGCAATGTATTTTATATTAAATGTTTATATCATGTGTTGAATTTATATGTACAAAAGTGCCTTAAATATCTTGATATTTTTCTTTCTCTCATTAAGCAAATTATTTTATTAGTTGTGGACTTATCCACAACTAATAAAAGAACAGACTATATTTTATAAATTAAATATCAAAAGACCCACAAGATTTAATCAAAATGGAAAGAATCAACCTATGAACTACTTAATAGTGTAAGACAATTAAGTTTATACTCACAACATTGAAATGTTTATAAAATATTTAGACATTTTAAAAAATTTTAATGATGCAACTTATATTTTATCATATTAGTCCTCATTTATTTTTAATTATATATATTAACTATAATAGAGCACTAGAAAAATATGAACATGATACTGAATTGAGCATGAGGCAACGAAACTATATGAATATAACACTCTCTAAATATTCCAATGATTTACCTTATTATTTCTGTTTTTAGTCGTCATCATCGTAGATTAGATAGCTTGCATGATTATTTAACTTCTTATTATGATTATTTATATTTTGATGTTGGTATTAGTGAAAGAATATGAGAAGTTAAAAAAAATGATGGTTAATTTATATGAATATTATAGTACAAGTAATAATAATAGACAACAAAAGTCTTCTAAATGTAAGAATTGAGTAGTAAATTTTGTAGAGGAGCGAAATTATTATTACAAAGATAAAAGAAACCAAGGAGATCATCAAATTGAAACTTTGAGCTTGATATATATCTAACAACTTCTTTCGATTTAGTGATAACAATATAAGTAATAGCTTTTTTGTAAGAATAATAAAAATAATAATAATTTGATCTATCAATCAAAATAATGATTGGGAAATCATCAGACGTATGAGCAATTGATGATTTTTTATAGATTCATTTTTATGTTATTATGCATATGAAAATATATGCACTTTTCAAAAGTGAAATTTTGAAATAAAATTATGACTTTTTTAAGTAAAATTATTCATAATAAAAATATGTTTTTAAGTTTAACTTGATTTCGATTCTCAAAAAAAAAAATTAAAATTATCGATTTCAAACTCAAGAGGTGAAGCTTATAATTGTATCTCTCTTCTCTCACTGTTTGAGGTACGCATAAAGTGATATCGAAGATTTCCCCTATCATTCGATCATCCAAATAGGGACGATTATAAGAAGGCAAGTATGCGTCAAGTGCAGGGTGGGTTTTACATGTCGCCCAAAGTATGTGCAACGCAATCAACGGGACGTATGTAAATGATTTGGCCATTCTCCAATTCTTGCTCACATCAACAGTCGAATGCAATGCCAAAGGGAGACAAAATTAGATGTGATTTGGCCATTCTCCAATTCATACTCACATCAACAGTCGAATGCAATCCCAAGAAAATTTCGTTCTTTTTATCGGAAAAGAAACTAGTCGGGCAAGGGAGATAAAATTAGATATGTTGTCTAATTCAAGAATTTTTTTTTTCCACGAGTACTTCAGGAACCAAAATAATAAATATTGTTTTATTAATATATATAAATTATAAATATTTATTATAGTTTATTTATTCATCAAATCATAAGTCAAAAATAGCCATAGACATTATTAAGAAATATCTGAATGTCAACTCAAAAATAAAATTTAATTGGTTCTAATGTAATTATAGAAAATGATCTAGTGCTATATGGTGAGACTAGTATGAAAATCAAAGATAAAATAAAAAAAAATTCAGCAACAAAACTCCTAAGTTATTTATAAAATAAATATATATTCAAAATTCAATCATCCCCACTAGCATATATCAAATACTTGAAGAAGTACTTCCAAAGACTTTAATCGTATGGGATGAGTTTATATTCTTCCAAGAAGGGATAGAGATAAATACATATCGCACTTCAAACAACAAATGCAGTAGTATTCCTCGTTCACAAAAATGAAGATACATTCCTCCCAACAGTAGATGGAGGAACCGTTCCGTAATTAATGACCCACTAATTCTCGAAGGAAATAGAATTACTTGCCCGGAAAACAAAATCATCTCATATTAATCTTATTCATATCAAGATAAAATAATATATTAAATTTATTTTATAAATATTATTAATATCAAATAATATTAATTATCTCCTAATTAACTTGAAATCCTAGCTCAATCGATCTAATTGAACTTAATTTAATTAAAACTTACCTGAATTGATCTTTAATCCTCATTTAACCAGCCTGGAACCATCCGACACTCATATAATTTGAATTAAATTTAGTTTAATTTAAATTAAATAAATCAAACCGATTTAGAATCGTCCTAAATTGATATTTAATTTAATTAATATTTAGGCCTAAATCAAATAAAATAAAGATAATGAGCTAGGCTATATTGGGCTATCTCATGTATTGCTAGCTGGGCTTAACCTACTAATTAGGCCTACTTTGCTTGAAGGATGAGCTTGACCTACTTACATATTCTAATCCAAATCCTAACCAATTCTCTAATTCTGAATTATAGTATAATAAAATTAAAATCAAAACATCTACTCATTAAAATTGAATCATTCAAATATAATAAATAATTAGTATTGATTAAAAAAATAAAATTATATAAAAAAATTATTTTTAATAAACTATTTTATAAATCTAGTAGAAATAAGTATTCAAAATAGCATCATGCAAGCAACATAAAAATTTTAAAAAGTATATATAGCATGAATAATTATAATATATTTTAATATAAAAATTGTAAATATTTGAACAAATAGAAAAAAATAGAAACTGAATATATCACGAATAATTATAACATGCTTTAATCAAAAAATAAAATTTCAAACACTAAAAAAAAAAAATTGGAAAAGAAAAGAAACCTATCACTTCATACAACTCCTCATTTTCCCAGAAATCACTCCCATTATTATCCACCTAAGATAATATTTTTTTTTTATTTTTATTTACTTTATTGATAAAAAATAACTGTTTCCTAAATCAGATGATTTTGCCTAAATTTAAGAATTTGATTAGATATACCCTTTAATTTGCTTCTTTAATTACCTTTCTATTTTAGCCCGTCCCTAATCTCCTATATAACCCATCACCGAGCCCCGGCGAAAACCATATAATATCAAGTGTTAAGTGCAGTAACGATCATGGCGGTCGTCGTCGAACTCATCTTTGTTGCTCTTGTTTCTCTTTGCATCATAAGAGGACGTGTCTTTTATGCTTCTCTTGGGTTCTCAGTAGAGAACTCCGTTGGGTCGGTGTGGAGTTGCTAAAGCTTGCCGTGCTTGTTTCGCAGGTTTGGCTGATTGCAGCATATCGGACATCAGCGTCTCTCAGTCCAGGACGGGGAAGACGGTGAACGGGAAGCCGGAGTTCGAGGTGGTGATCTCCAACCGGTGCATATGCTCGCGGTCGAGTCCTGGATTCAACACCGTGGAGGCGGTGGACTCGCAGCTGTTCCGAACTGACTGCCAATATTATTTATCATCATCATTATTAATCTCTCATAGTTTATAAGATTACAAGTCACATACATAATGACCGTACACCGTGACCTAATTCCACTAAGACTCCCAATACTCTCAATGCAAATCATATTTGTAATCACGTCCAAGGGTTAATTTATCTTCCAACACATGTTTCCACCCTTAAATAAGGAATCCCTGTCGGATGCAACAAAGGTAATCACAATAGGTACCAATTAGGATCAATCAGCCAAGAGCAATGTGGTCACTTTTATGGGCATTTGGCGATAGGAGAAGACAATAAATAAGTGGGTCTGATGGGTAGTGGGAGATCATTAGAGCTTGGAGTGGTGCTGCAAGCTGACACTAGCAGTGGGATATGAAGCCAAGACAACACATAAGGCACTAATGGATCCCAAAGGCAAGAAGGCCATTGGGGGTCCGAAAATGACACATTCTTTGACAACAAGAATCCTTTCATGACCCCTAACCTTTCATTTTCCGCACACACAGAGACTGAGATGTTGCACACACTAAACTGTTCTAAATGCCTTACACTTCATTTTGGGGGTAATCCAAGAACTGTGGGCTGATGGCGGAGGGTACAATTTTTCATGATTCTATAATTACAACACCAATGAATCATAATATTTCAATTATTTGGGGGCGTGACTGCGGCCCCCACTGCACGCAAAAGGAGGAGCAGAACCATTTGCTTAATCCTAGTTTAGTTTTTGTACGAGCATATATAATAAGATACATACATAAAAGTGGTTCCTTGGATTACAAACGAAGTGGAGATTGCATGAGGGAACAGAGAGACAGCACGAGGAAGAGAGAGAGAACAAAGTCATCATGTCATTTCCACATTGAAAAGTATTAGCAGCGTATTTGCAATCTGTCACACGTTTCCATCCCCTGTCAACGCATGTAAACCCAAAATTAGCCAGATATGCGTTCTTTTATGGACACAAAAGATGCACGTGAGCTCCTGCTCACCACCACCCCACGTCCAGTTTAACTTGTACTCGCATTAACTACACTTCCCCCCCGTCTCCATAACGAAGCCCAAAAGAGGCATCGGAGTCTACCTTCTCTCGCACTCTCTCTGACAACCTACACCGAGTCTGCTGCCAGAAAACGAGCGGAGACAATAAAGTTGGAGACAAAGCAGAAGATGGTCAGCATCAGCGGCAGCTAAAAAGGTTAGGCGGAGAAAAGGAGGAATCAAAAGCAACGAAAAGCTCTTCTTTTTTTCTTTCTTTTGGGAGATTGGCTGCAGGCTGGTTTAGGAGGAGCGGATGCAGGAGGCGTTGGAGACGGCGAGGGGGTAGGAGAAGGAGTTGGCGTACTGAAACGAGATGGAGGAGCCCGAGGGAAGGGGGCGGCCATCGTTGAGGAGGCAGTCGTTGACGCGGAGGCGGCGGAAGATGCGGGGGTTGACGAGACGAGCGGAGCTGAAGGCGCCGCAGGTGAGGTGGATGTGGGCCATGGCGCAGCCGCCACGCGAGGGGCACAGGTTCAGCACCACCACGGTGTACGTCGGGATCCCGCTGGGCAGCGGCGGCGTCGCCCCCTGGTGCACCACGATGTCGTCCTTGCTGCACCCGTCGCCCACCCGGTCAGTCGACGACGACGACGACGATGTACCTATCACATTCTTATCAGTCAATAACTTCGCAGTAGATAGGAAAAGAAATTAGACGCGACAGGAGACAAAGAAATCTTCGTTTTGTCTCCATCATGCAAGCTAAGACAAAACTTCTTGGCATTCGGCTTCCAAACTCTTATTATACGCAGGAGTGCGGCCGCATCGCATACTTAACACTGTAGGCCATGTACGAATGCAACATAAGCTATTATATCTCTAGACTGTATGTTTCACGATTTAGATCAATTCTGTAGTAGACGCTGAAGCCAGAGACTGATGAGCAGAAGCTGCTGCTTTACCACTAAACTAACCGGAAGTGACCATACCAAACCGTGTACTCCACTAAGAGAAAACGACGTGAAGGTGGAAAGGTAAACAAGGGACCGGCAGGACGTCAGACGAAGAGGAGGGAGGGAGAGAGGGCGACTCGTCATCGCGTTCCTTCCCACTTTCCTTTTCCGTCGTGGGCATCGACAAAGACGCACGGAATTGGTTCGTGGGCTACTTCCGTGGGCGGGCAGCAGTTGTCGTCTGGGAGGCGGTGGCGCTCGCGCCGTGGGGGGCAGTCGTCGTACGAAACCACCTGCGGGTCCTACCAGATAACAGGGACGGAGATCGGACGGTTCGGGGACAGCGATTTGTCTTAAGCTAACGGTTGGCGTAACAAGAACAGTACCTTCGTCGACTTGGAGGAGCTTGCGGTTGGAGCCGGAGCCGGAGCCGGAGCCGTGTTGCTCGGATCCGAGTCCGATCTCCCTTTCAGCATCTACTCGCTGCCCATAAAAACCTGAGGAAGAAAAACAAAGGAGAAAAAAAAAATTCTTATTTTTAAATTAAAAAAATCTGAAAAAAAAACGATGACAGGAAAGATAGAGAAGGCGCGTTTTACACCGACCGACGGTGAGCAGAAACAGGAGCGTCACAACAGAAACCGATATCGCGGCCGTAGCCGCCGCGAAACGCCGCCTCGAGACGCCACTCATCCTCCGCCTCGAGACACCTAAACCTGGCTACTTGGTTCGCTGAAGTGACTACTCGTAGTGCGACGAGCTCACCAAGAGCTTAAGCAACCCTCGTCTTCTCGATCTTTTCCGCTTTAGAAACCCTTCCGTGAGGCTTGCAGCTGCAGAAAAAGGCACAACGAATCAGTATCATGGAGTAAGAAAGGAGGCGGAGGAGAAGCGATTCGACTTGAAGACGCCTCGGATGTGGAGCCGGAGACCACCACAACAAGCAGTGTCGATCGATCGATCGATCCCATCGCTACCTATGCTCTCCAAGATGGCACTAAAGGAGGTCCTCTTCGGTTGATGGGAGACCATCCGTGGCCTCTCCCAAGTCTTCCCACTTCCGGCATGCGACCTCGGGACTCGAGAGCTCACGAGTACAACCCCTCCGCGACGAGGGCTTGTCCCTCGGACCAGCAACAGCGTGGGAAATCACGCGGGGTTCCACAGCGGGAAAAGATCACGCAGAGGGGACGAGGAAGAGAAGGGCCTCCGACGTCGATGGAAGTAGCACGAGAATGGCAACCAAAGGAGGTACAAAACTGATCCCCAAGATATCCATGGCTCCGATCCGAGCTCAACGAAACTCAAAAAGGACAAGAACAAAGGTCGAGAGAACGGAGGACTTTTTGGCGAAACATCGAACCTTTGGGGGGCGCACGGGAAAGGAACAATCGCCGTCGGGAAGCGCGCTAGCGATCAGATGGAGACCGAGAGACGAAGTCTCTCTCCCCTCCTCCCTCCTCTCCCTCGTTGTTGTCCGACCGAAGGGAGTGTAGCGTAGCGTAGGCGTATGGCCTGCGAGTCTATTTATATGGACGTTAAACCCGGTTTAGCTTTTGTAGTTGAGCCAGCTTAAATCTAACCCGGTTCAGTGTTTGCCTTAAGCTTCCAATTGTTATGATAGTTACCAAACTAGAAAGAAAACAACCCGCGTCGGGTTAATTATGCCGGTTTGATTTCAAAGAGGTCCGGTTTAACAGCGGATATATACATGTTCGCGCTAGTTTTTGCGTTCATCATCGGCGATACCCCTACGGGGTTTCGACGACGTAGCCGAGCGCGGAGAGAGCGGGGCGTCGGACGCTGCTTTCCGAGAACCAGTGCCGGCGGCTTTATTGTAATAAAACTTAATGTGAGGCCGAGGTTAATAAGCCGCGCGTACGAGGTCGCTCCACCCGCGCGCGGAAGCTGCAATTATGGCGACGAGAGAGGCGACACGTGCGGCGCCGACTGGGTTGCGTCGCTCCTGTCATCTGAGTTGCACGTGAGCCAGCTAATGAGAACATGACGTGTTTACTTGTAAAAAGACAGAGTTACCCTCATCGACCCCTACTTTGTGTGTGGAAATAGATGAAGCTGATACATTGAATGACTCGAGGATGTTTAGATCAAGCGTTACTGTTGCAATTGGGAAACCAAATTGAAATTGGAACTCACCCGCTTATTGTTGGATCCTACAATGACTTATCACTCACATTAGTATTTGTTAGTGTTAGGCAGATGTCGCACTTTTATTGTCTTCTTCTTCCCCAACAATTAAGAAATAGATTAAATGAACTAAATTTTTTTTCTTCTATTCACCAAATAAAAAGCAAATACTACAAACGACAATGATATAATGCTTAGATTTGTATGAATTACGAATCCAGAAACCATCCAATGAGGCAAAACAGTTGGAATTTTAGCTCCTAAATCCAATTATCTCCAAAGCTTCCAAAAAAGTGATACATCTGAAGAGACAATTAATAAGCTCAATGCAGAGAAACATATGGTTCAGTACTCAAAACACAAATTTCCAGTTATTGTTGCATGGACTGGAACTTCTTCATGATGAGCATGCTCAAGTCCATGTACCGTTGAGCACAATTGGTAAGGCAAGCTGATTCACTGGAGCTGAACTTACTGCCAGGAGTACCAGTAATGCACTTATCCCAGCATTCATTTGTAAGTTTCCCAACCATCTCACTGACCATAGCTTTTTGCTTCTCTTGCTACAGTAAACAACACCCATCGTTTAAAAAATAATTTATTTAGCGGAAATAAATATCAGAATAAAGGAGAAAAGAACAGGGAATTGCGGATTCCCTTTTAGTTAGTTGCTTGTAAAAATTCATGGAAGATGAATGCAAATCCATGTATGTTATGGGTGATGTACTTGAAGCACACATCCAAGAAAGCAGATTGTATCATACTGTCTGTCACTTTACATTAATTACTAGGTGTGCATTTCAAGAATCGAATCCAAAGTTCTCTTGGAAAAATTACAAAAAACTTTCTGTTGATACAAGGAATTCAAAAAGAAGAATAGTTTCAATAAACTTACTGACTTCAGATGCACATGGCATATGATCACTGAGTAGCTACTCAAAATGGCATTATTATCTCAAGAGAAAGTGAAAACTATGAGAAAGGTGCTTGCATTGCACCAGAATAAGTAGGAGTGGGGGTAGTGCTAAATTGGTGTCTAACAAAAGACAAAAATGAAAAGCTAAGTGAGGAAGCTGTTTGATAGAAAAAAGGGAAGATGAAGTGCATAACATGTATATTTCAGCCTTGTATCAATGTGCTATCTGGCAACCATGAGGGTTCTAATGAAGTGCCAGCCTTTCTATGGCATGTTGCTTCATTAACAAACAAAATGTCTCACTAAAAGCATAAAACTGATCTGAAAAGATCAAAGTGCAATAATGTTCTGACTCCAAGAAAATAACATCAGTTCTGATTTTAGTTGAAACAGTGCAATGTTGTGATGTTCTTCAATATTAGGAAAAGAAGGCATCTTGCTGATAAGAAGAACCTGACCGTATGAACAGGACGGGAATACAGGCAAATAAACAATAAATATCAACCTAACATTATCATAGAAAATATTTAGGAGGATGGTCAGAAATCTCGTGTGAAAAAAATGCCATTGCATCAAAAGATGCTGCATGATCAAAGATGTTCATCATTCCATCCTAGTCTACCTTTAATGTACATAGAAAACAAGGAGACCAAAACAGAGCACAAGTATTAATCAGTAAAGTACACTAAAATCACAAAAAAAATATTCAGAGACGAGAACTCAGATGAGATTTCTGCGACTATGGAATCCGAACAGACGACAATGGACAGACACAACAATCCCCACAGAACTCCCTTCGTCAAGATATCCAACATCGCTACTTGCTCAAAGCTAGATCCAAAAATTACTCATTACTTGCACAAAATCAAACCTTAGACCTCGTAGCCCAAAGAATATGCTATCAAGTATCGACTAGAACGAATTAATCTATGCAAAGCCAACATCAAGAAACGTGGCGTGTCGTGGATGTGGAGAAAGACCAGTCATCGAAAGATCGAAAGAACTTAGAGCAAATAATTCTAACCTCGAGAAACCGTTGCAGTTCCGGCGAGTTATCCATTTCCCGCCGCAATCCAAAAGCGATCGATCCACCCAATGGAACCACAACCCTCAAAAACCCTAATGCTTCGGCCACGTACATTTATAAACGAAGTTAATGGGCCGGTGTGGGCCGAGTTGGGCTGCTGGACTAATATTTGAGAAGCAAACATATGAATGAATGGTATATTTGAGAACCAAATTATTAGTTGGAATTTGGCTTTGTGCAAAGTTTTTCTTTTCTTTTATTTGGAAAAAAAGTAAAAAAATTAAAAAATTTCTCTCTTAAAATTAATGGTTTAATTCTATTATTTCTGAAGGGATAGTATTTCTTGGGTTGGGGATATCTGCAAAAAATCTACACCACCAGATTTCACTATAAAACAGTATTTATATGCTTAAATTTATTTAATTAGTTCTTCATTTATATTAATTGAGACTTAATTCCAATATTATTACCATATTTTTTTCCGCAATGTTGCTGTTAATTCTGAGTTTCCATGCAATTGATCTAATAATCGCATGCACTCTCTATATGTTTATGCTTATTCAACACAGTTAATGGCAACACATTCACATAATAAGCTCTTCAAAGTTGCATGTCATAAAGGTCAAGCATGCATGGTAAACTTGCATCTAGTGCATGCAAACATTCACATAATAAGCTCTTCAAAGTTGCATGTCATAAAGTTCAAGCATGCATGGTTAACTTGCATCTAATGCATGTTGCATGCTTTTGACAGGAAGCAGCAGACAATTTCGAGTGCAACTCATTCCTTCATGATGCTCTCTTGCAAGCCATAAATAATACACGATTTCTTAGCAGAAAAACTGAATGTAAAAGCAGCTTGTGGAATCCATTGCTGTTTAATACAAATTAACTCAACCATTTGAACATAGTACAGGGGGGACATGGTTTGCAACTTCCACATTGATAGAAGGGATGTTAAACAAAAATAAGAAAGCATGTTTAATTAGCACGGCTTACTGAGCTAACTGTACATAAGAAAATACCATGACGATTAAGTGTGGATAACCTAATTTAGCTTCTGATGGACAAACATGGCTCATTTAAGGGAAGACCCGAACATAGACAACTTTGTGATTAGTTGAATTTGCTTCCAGCAAGGGAATTTTTCGGTTCACCAACAACCGAGAATTTTCTACTCCAGCTTCTTGTGGCCCTGTGTTTCATGCTTGGGTGGTTCCACAGGGAAGTATTTGATGCCCGCAAGGTCGCCGACTTTGCTGATAACCTGGAGTTGCAAATCAAAGAGTGACTCGATTACGCCATGACCAAGATCAATCTAATCAGGCTAAAAGGTTGTCAATCTCCAAGAAATTAATTTACCTCCAGCCCTTTGATCAGGTCCTCTCTGGAATGTGCAGCCGATATACAAATACGAGCCCTTGCAAGAAGAAGAGGTGTGGCTGGAAATGCAACAGTGACAACAGCGACCTACAAAGCAGAATAATCATCATGGGAAGTATATACTCTTGGAAACTTCCCATCCTAAGAATAATGTCATATATAGTTAGGCACATTAAACTATCATGGTGTTGTAGAAGGTGTAGCCTCCTCATTCAACCTATAAAATAACTTAGATAATACATGGGTTCTGGACTAGATTCATAAATTACTACTGCTCCGGTTAATTGGGTGAAAACAGCCTACATGTCCATGTCAGTGCCTTCTTGCTTCTCTAGGTTTAGTTCACATTTCATGTTATTCAAAAGGGAGATGGACGGGTTCATGCCAAGACACAAGGACAGTTTTATGACGAACAAAGAGGGCAAAGAACTCAAGAAATTTGCTGACTATTCATCTCAGTCATGCATAATATGCTTAAGAAAAGGAGAAACTTACATTCTGCCTGAGACATTCCCTAGAAAAGGCTGGAATCTTTGCTGGGTTGTAAAGCATTATTGGCATAACCGGTGAGTCACTATCACCAAGAACTTCAAAACCCATCTTCTGAAGTTCTGATCGGAAGAAATTACTATTTTCACGAATGCGGGCAAGTTTCTGGGCCCCTGGTGTGACCAAATCAATAAGAAACCCACTGACTACCGGTAACGAGCATCAAAACTTCAGCAACAATAAAAACTGTAAAATGAGTCAAAGCTGTCCCTTCTGTACCTCTATTTGACCCATCTTCTCCAAGAATAACTTTAATTGCAGATATAACTTGCTGCACTGCTGGTGGTGACATGGAAGTCGCATAAAGATATGCTGGACAAGTGTACTTCAAATATTGAACGATTTCCTAAATAAGACAATAGAGTTTAGAAGGTTTCTTATAATTTGCCATACACTATTTAATCCTAATGAAATTTTATTTTTGCAAGATGAGAACCTTCGATGCTGCAATATATCCTCCACAAGATCCAAATGATTTTGTAAATGTGCCCATCATGATGTCTACATCAGCTGGATCCACTCCTAGGAGCTCACAAACCCCTCTGCCAGTTTTTCCCACTGCACCAATGCTGTGGGCCTCATCCAAGTAAGTGTAGACCTGTTTTTCCACAGAAACTAAATCAAACCATCCTTCATATGCAGCACCCATTTGCTCGAAAAACGTTCAAACAAACAAATTAACTGCGACCATACCTTATATTTCTTGCAAACAGCTATAATCTCAGGAAGCTGGCAAAGTTCTCCCTCCATGCTGTAGATGCCCTCAACAATAACAATAATCTTCTTCCAGGGCCTATGTGTTCTGGGCTGTCCCTCAGCTATCTGCTCTCTCAGCACCTCTTCCAAGTGCGAGGGATCTGTAAGACCACAGTAACAGAAATTTAGAACAACCAACCATGAGGACAACATTAATTTCATTGTGAGCTTAAAAACTTACTATTGTGCTGGAATACACGTACTGCTGCACCTGATCCTCGAGCACCATTGACAATTGAGTTATGATTCAAAGAATCACTAATAATCAGTCCTCCCTATACATTGATTTTTAAAGTTAAACACTGACCAAAATCCTGTTGTTTCGCTTTTTTTTACTGACACACAGTAGCATAATAATTCTACAAACCTTCCCAATCAGCACAGGAATAATGGCAGAGTTTGTCACATAACCCATGCCAAAAGTTATAGCAGCTGGTTTTCCCACAAACCTTGCGACCAGCTCCTCCAGCTCGGTATGTAGGTCAGTCGTGCCTGACCAAAATGAAGAAAAATCAGATTGATTCCACATTCAGTAGTCTTTTGTTTGTAATATAGTGAGCAGAAAATACATACCACCATCTACACGGACACTGCAGGTGCTGCAAGAGTATTTCTTCAAAGAATCAATAACATGGGGTGTGCAGTATTCATCAGCTGCTGCAAAACCAAGGTAGTTATATGATCCCAGATTAAGGCACTTGGTAGTGTTCGAGGTCCGACTGCAAAGATTAGTAGAAACAGTTAAAAGAATTCCTCAACAACTTCAAAGGACTTCAGTAAATGTTAAATAACAATCCAGGATCACGCACTTCATGATTCATTATCCATAAATTAGCTCAGCTTGTATTACAATCAGCAGGGTCACAATTCACAACTTTCATTATCCACAGTTATAGACTACATTTTCATGTCTCAGAAACACGGCTGTGGTATATATCAAAAGGTCATGTATCTGAAAAGAAACATATGAAAAGTACTTACTGCAATGTCTTGTTATTGTCATTAGAGTATCGTTCAACAACATCGATCCAAGCATCCGGTGCACTGGCAATTGGCCGGCTAAAACAGTCCTGCCGTATCAGAATGCTTGTCATCATAAGATACACAACACACTAACATAATAGAAGCACCTGTATACATTTCGTAAATGTACATGTACGATCATTGTACTTATGTCATCATGTCCTTGCAGCCCTAATGACCATTCTCATTCTGAAATCATAATTAATAGCATATCAGACTCACGGTATTTGCATAATTTCATTGTAATTAAAAATTGATCATTGTGGCTATGCCAATTATAAAAACTCACATTAAAGGTCAAGTATTTCGTATCCTAATCCCAAGTATGAGACCAATTTCCTCGATCGAGGTTGAAAAAGATACCAAAGACGTTTCTTCTATATTATACTACCTAGAAACCGAAGGTTCCCATGATAAGAATATGTGAAAATGAAAAAGGTAAGAAAGCCCTAGTAGGTACACAACAACACATAATGATAGGTCAAGAATGAGCAGCCATGATTCTTCACCAGAAGTAACAAGGAAATCAAGAGATCTGAAAATATTTATAAACATACATCCCAATTTTCTCTGGGAAAAAATACCACGAATATGTGGAATTTCCAGAATCCTTTTGTTACTAAAATCAAAGAAAAAGGCTTGTTCGTTTTACGTGATAACCAAAATGCAAGTCATGAAATAAGGAGAAAACGAACCCAAAAAATGGAATTTTGGAGAAAAAACTGACAACAGGATTCCAAAAAGAACAAACCTGAATGCGGAGATAGAGGCGACGGGTATAAAAATCTTCGAGCCCTAAGCAGATCGGCGCATACCCCTGTTCCACGCGACAACAAAAATTCCCTTTTAAGGATCCGACAAAAAAAAAAGAAAAAAGCGAGACGAGAAGCAAAAGCGAGCGAATTAGAAGCAATAAAGGGGGGACCTTGAGGTCCTTGGAGGAGGATTTGAACCAATCGATGATCTTCCGGAAGAAATCCCTGAGCTGGCCGAAGGCGAAGAGGAGACCGTAGCTGAAGAGGGTGGTCAGGGCGGTCAGATACGGCAACCTCACCATCTTTCTGCCGCCGCCGCCTTCCGCCTCCCCGATCCCACTCTGTGTCCCGCACACCCACCCAAGAGAGAGAGATCTAAGGGGAACCTGATTACAAAAGAGGCTGCAAGGGGGAACGGGCGAGATCGACAGCAAAGGAAAGAGGAAGGCGAGGTTTAAATCATGGGAGAATGGCCGTCCATGGCGTCTTCTACCTCTCAGAGAGAGAGAGAGAGAGATTTGAATGTGGAGTTGGATTTGGAGGTGGTCAAGGAATCGAGGATGGAGGGAACGGTGGGAGGTTACATTTACCGGGCGTAAGCAGCCCTTTCTATTTTCTATTGATCTGATGATATTTATGTTATTATGATCACATGATGACCACAACGCTTACGTCATTCGCAATCTTTTATTGCGACTCGAAGACATATCATATCAATAATACGAAAGTGGGCCATTAAACCCATACGTCTCATCTCACCTGTGACTCAGATTAGGTTTGGCACATTAAATTAGACTAAAAAATCAAATTAAAAGAATCGCATTATGGATACGAATATTATAAATATCAAATAAAAAAGTATATACAAAATTAATATCTTAAATGTCTTTGGTTATATGTGATTATTTTCGTTACGTTGTGATCTTTGGTTATAAAAGTATTTAAGGTATTAAAAGATGAGAGAGATACTAAATAAAAATATAAAATATAAAATATAAAATCATCCTAGTTTTTATCAGTTTTACATTTCAACTTGAGACGTACAGCGATTGACTTACATCATAACCCCTCTTGATGATAGTGTCAATCTCCATTTGTTGCATTGGCCTCTCGTGTTAACTTACATGATCGGATTTTGAAATCTTATTCGACGTAATTACTTCCTTCACTTTGAACTCGTAATTGGTCAAACCTAATCCGAAGTTTATCGCCCACGATAAACGGGACATAAGTCAATGTCACAATCACAATCATCAAATGGTGATTGTGGATGTAAAAATAGAATTAGAGAGAAAATGCTTGCATTTAGTCGAATCATAATTTGCTCTTATTTGGAACCCATCCAAATCTTGTTGATCCACTGCATTAATTAATGAACAAGGTTAATTAATTAATTATTTTTATATATTTGGGGTTTATCCGATAAGTTCATGTTGACTTGAGTCTAACCCGAATCTAATAGGAATTAGGTCAAGTTGAATTGGGTGAATTAATGTAACCATGCTTAACATGGTAATATTACCAAAATCATATATTATAATTGTCACATAATAAGTGGTGAAGCAATGTAAGAAACTATTAATATTAATATCAATGGTACTATCAGAGAAGAGGATGGATGATATAAGAAAATTTTATTGGAAATTATGATTAAAGATTTAAATAATTTTAATTTAATTATTTTTTTTAATGTAACTCGATGTTGGTAAATAATTCATATAAGTGACTTGAATAATTTGAACTTTACTATTTTGTTATTATTATTGTTTGCTCAATAGGATTTTTAGGAGAGATTTTTGGTATTGAAACCATTAAAAGAATATATTTTTTATTTTAATACGATAGTCACTCAATATATTAATCGAATGAAAGAGAATGGGAGAGTAAAAAATATATCGATTTTATTATTTCATTCATTAAAAAATTAAAAAATCATTATATCATCACTCACATATGCATTTAAACCATATTGTTTATAATAAAAAAATCTAGAATCATCGAGATGTCTTCGACATAGAAATATTGAATTTCCAAGATGCAACCTAAACGAAGACCGGGATCAAAAGAGATTTTTTAAGTTGATCTCTTCAATATTTAAATTAGTAATTTAAGAAATGAGTAAGAGCACTTTTTATAAAAAGATAAGTCTATATCTTTTTATAATATTAAAGATGAGTATTTACGATTATTTTTCTTTGTCCTAAAATGGAAGCTCGTTTACTTTAGATCTTTGTTTATGCATCGGATGATGTATTTTCTTTTTCTTTTTAGATACTATGTGACGATTATGCATCGGACAATAATTAATTGATATTGTATTTTTTATCGTTAATTAATTTATATATCTCGATAAAAAAAATAATTATAATATTTGATAAATGAATATTATAATATACCCAATCACTAATTAGGATAAAGAAAATTTTTGTCCTGCACACGTGTGCCTTTCGCTGACCTCCGTCTCGCTCAATGGGCATCAACTAACCCCATCATAGAGAAAGAGGACAAATCGAGCTTTAAACATTTGTTGCCCGATGAGCTGTAAACTGCTAACTTGTCATTTAATTGTACCACTTTGTTTGTCTTATTCTTCCCTAAAGAAATGATTAATCTGAACTTTGCTGTTTAATTCATCTTTGTCCTTACGATAGATAATAATATTGGCATCCCCTATCAAAATATTTTTTATTATATAATCTTGATTGATTCAATCTCACACGAAAAAATATGTTAAGAGTAATATTGAATTATTTTTAAATCAATATTTATTTTTTTAAATAAATTGATTATAATTAATTAAAAAAATAGAAGGACCAAATCGAGCCCTCTCACTATGCCCAAATGCTTGGCTTTGATACCAAATGTCACGACATGATGAGCTAACTAATCTATCAATTTCGTTTGGTTTAAATCACTGATCAAAATATTTAAACTGAAGTTAATAATAATATATTCATCAGATTCTTATAAGTCAATTTTAATTTTATCCATTTTGACGTGGATTCATCGAGAGTATTACTCTCTCTCTTTGTCTGTCTCAATACAGCATCCAACTTGATGGGGGGAAAGAAAAAGGATAGTTTGATTTGAGGCAAAGCAGAACCAATGAGCTGCATACATCAATCTGAGGCCATCAGGCCACCCCATTGGAGTCATCCTCTTCAAGGTGACCACCAAAACACACCATTGTTTGTTCTTTCCAAGGCTCATGCACCACTGTCTCCTATTCCATGGACTGTTGCCACTGCAAAGATTCCACCACTGTCCCCTGTAGCTTTCATACAAAACTAAGCACCCACCCCCTCCCTAGTAGAAGTCTTCTCTACCCCAACGAGCTCTTCATGGTCAACAAAGTCAAAATCCGGTCTTGATTGATCTCTTCTTTTGTCAACATTCTTTGCCGTAGCAGTCAAAGCTGCATGATACACAGCAAAGACACTGCAAAGAAGTCATCTCAATTGTTGGTATTTGTCCTTCCAACTCCCCCATGTATATGCTTTGCTTATACTTCTCCTGAAGCACCAACGCTACGCCCAGTCCTCGATGAAGCCACTGTTCTTGATTTGCTCGTAGAATATATTGGGATGATCGCGTCTAAAACCGGCTATCTTCCAGTACTGAATCGGCTCTCTTCTCTGTCTCTCTGTCTCGCTTCCCCTTCTCCGTTTTGCTTCAGGCCATGACGGCTCCCAACATCCAGATGATCGCTGCGTCGCTCAGGAGCTGCAGCATCGGGAGAAGCGGAGGGGTGGCTACGCTGCCGCTGACGCCGGCGCCGTTGGTGGCCGCGCATCTCTTGGAGGCGAGCGATGAGAGCTCGGGAGAAGTCATGGTGGAGCTCAACTCCGACACGGCGCTTCCTTACCGGTGGGAGCAGCGTCTTGACATGCGGGTACGGGGATCCTCCTTTAATGCTCCACCTCCTCCTACTCCTCCTCTTTCTCTCTCTTCGGCAATCATCGATCATAAATGCACCAACTCACGTCCCCCAAACGCCGTTTCGCCATCGTTCCCGGCGGAAAGATCCTTCCTTTCCGTGCTCCACCTAAAAAGACTGTTCCTTTGATCTGAGGGAAAGAGGAAGAGAAGAAAAAGGTGACGTTTTTGACAGCAAATAGAATAGTTTCTCTCGTCTTTTGATCGATACTACAGCAACCTTTTCTCATTACGATCCCGTCTTCTTGTGTTGTCGTTGGATTGATTGATCTCATCAGCATCTGCTTCTTTCCTCGATCGAAAGCACATTTGCTGAGATTTCTCTGTTTCTATGGCAGACGGGGGAAGTCTACTACATCAACTTGGAGACAGGCACGAAGACCAGGAAAGACCCCCGGACTGCTGTCATCGCCGCCGCCACATATTCATCAAGCTACATCTCCGGCAAAGAGATCTCCTCCTCCGATGACAGCTGCTCCAGAGTAGGCGGTAGCGAGGACTACGAAAGCAGCGTCGACACCGCCAACTCTTGCCTCTCCTCCCTCTCCTCTTCCTCTCCCCCTGATACTGTAGCTGACCCCGGCGGTGCCCAAATCCTCGTCGCCGCCGGCTGCAGGTCCTGCTTCATGTACTTCATGGTCCCCAAGAGCGTCGACGCCTGCCCCAAGTGCGGCGGCGGCCTCCTCCACCTTGGCCGCTATGGCTGCGTCTGAACTGCTCCACACTTCGATCTTGTTCTTGCATTCTGGATCAACACAGAAAGACAAGATCGGACTTTTGTGAGCAAGTTGAAATCTTTTCAGCTTGTCCTGCGATATCTACACTTGGATATCAACGACAATGCCGCAATTCTTCTCTCCAGTGCCGATCTCCATTTGAAGTAGGTGATATTTTTGTTCCAGTCTCAGATGATGCATCACAAGGACAAAATCTATCTTCAACTATGATGCAACTATTAATCCAAGCTTCAACTCAACTTTCTTATCTTACCTTGAAACTGATAGCTCAAACAAAGCTTGCTAAACCAAATCTGCCTCGGAGAGCATAGTTAACCAAGATCATTAGCTGATCTTATCTAACAATGACAACTACTTCATGAACTAAAAGTCAAATATATATTGTGGATGCTAAGCTAATCACGCAGTCAATCTAGCTCAGCATCATGCATCATGTTTTATTTCATGGCTCTTATGCTCTTAAAGGACAAGGGAGGCAGACACAGTAAGCAGACAAATAAAGGTGTTGGCTGTCAGGAAATGGTGATCTTTATCTCTAGTAGACTGAGAAGAGAATAAAGTGGATGGCTCGCATCTAATTGCTTCAGACAAAGGAACCTTTCCTCGGGTTGGCAGAAAGGAATCTGTGCAGAGGGGGAAGACACAGATTGCAGAAACCAAGAGGAATCAGAAATCTAGCACACTGTTCCCCCACCCCAACAATGATCCCAGGCTTGCGCCTTGTGAGAACCCTAGCCTTTGCAGGCCACAGCCATCAATTAAAGACTGCATTTATTGTGACAGACAGGAGCAGCAGCAGCAGCAGCTCCACCAAGCTGAGCTTCCAGTGTTCTTTCTCATCTGCCATCCCCTGGGAGAGCTGCATTGAGGGAGTATTCCTGCGTCATCTTCAACAGACCAACCATCATTCTCCAATCATCGTTAAGTATGTGAACTAAAGTATTGTTTCTTGCAGTATAAATGCATGTCTCATAATCACAATCATGAAAGACAGCATCATCAAAGCCCTGCTTACTCTTCATCGCTCGTCGATGGCTCATCTTCATCACTAGTACTGACAGGTTCATGCATTTGGTGATACGCCCAATATGTCTCTATATGATAATTATATATGTGGATATAAATCAATATTTATACTGTAGCCTTTTATTTCAACAATCATTAATAATCCAAATTATCCATTGATTCCCTACCAATGTCTTGTCTAAACCCATCCAATCAGATTTCCCATGACAATATTCTTATGAAAAATTGAAAGAATAACATCTTTCCAACGATAATATAATTTAAGCAGGCAGAAACATGCAGTGAATAAAGAAACTAGCTATCAAGAACCATTAAAAAAAGAAAATACAATAAAAATTTAATCAAAAAATAAAATTACATGATCCGTTATTAACATAGAATGCTAATCATATAAGGTCGTATCATTATAATTTTTATACTAAAACTCATGTGATATTGAGAATGATGAAACCACTGGCATCAAATATATATGTAGCAATTGGAAGCCAACAAATCCTCAGTTGACTGCCATTAACAGTAGATAACACAGAGACTAAAGATTTCAATGAAAGTTGAAGGGTGATTCCGGTAATTCAATTTTTCTTTTGACTTCTTTTGATTCTCCGTTTCTGCCACCTCAGCCAAAAAGGCCATGATATTTTCCACCGACGACTTCGTGGGAGATCCGCCCGCCCTCTCCCTCTTTCATCTTACACTCCGCTTAAATTTCTGCCACGTAATCGTTCTGGTACATGACTATCTTACGTGGTCGTGAGTGAGACGTGATCTATGGTCTAGTTCACCGTGAACTTTGTATAGGATTCTGTGCAACGCTTAATATCTTCGCTTTTGAGCTGGTCTCTCTCGGTATGAGACGAGAAGAGGAGGAAGAGAAGAGCTCGGTGCTGTTCTTAGGGAGGGAGTTAGGGTTTCAGGCGGTGGAGATGGGAGTGGAAGACGTAGAAGGGGGCGGGCGGCGGAAGGAGGGGCTGCCTTGTGACCACTGCGGCGAGGCGGCAACTGCCGTGCTCTACTGCCGAGCCGACGCCGCTAGGCTCTGCCTCGCCTGCGACGCCGACGTCCACGCCGCCAATGCCCTATCGCAGAGGCACACTCGCGCCCCGATCTGCGACAGCTGCGCCGCGGCGCCGGCCGTCGCCCTCTGCGCCGCCGACGGTCTCGCCCTTTGCGCCGCTTGCGACGACGACACCCACGCCGCCTTCGGCCCCTCAGCCCACCCGCGCACCGCTATCGAGAGCTTTTCTGGAAGCCTCCCCGCAATTGAGCTCGCTGCGGCCTGGGGTTTCGATCTCGCATCCAAGATCCACCAATCTTGCCTCCCCACCGAATTTACCTCTGTTGATGACTGGTTCGCTCTTGATGCGACGCCGGCCGTCGATCCGTTGTTCCAAGATCTGTATGTCCCATGCGCCAAGAGGCATAAGAGTTCGTCGGCGACGGGTGGGAAGGGGAGACAAGCGCTCTTACGGCAACTGATGGAGTTGGTCGCAAGGGAATCGGAGGGGTCATGCAAGTGGAGGCAAACGACGCCGATCAAGAAGAATGACCATCGGGAGGACGAGGAGGAGGAGGAGGAGAAGGGAAGGGGAACGGAGCAAATGGGGTATACCTCGTTGCTCATGATGGAACCCTCTGCGCGCGCAGCCCTCAAGGAGAGCGATCGGGTAATGGAGGAAGAGAATTTGGTGTGGGATCATGATCACATAGATCATGCTGCTCAGGTTAGAAACTAATGGTCTTTTCTTCACTTCATTCTTGTTCTCTGATGGAAGATATAACTAAGAACAGAAAACAGAATTCTGTATTAAGATTAAGAAAAATTGCTGAATCGCATGTTTTACTGCATCTAAGATTACTTTGAAGACAATAACATATTTGAGCATAGTACTATCAACCAGTAACAGGCAGCCTCCGAGGAGGACTGTGGAAAATCACAGAGGAAGATTTTGTGCAGTAAACATTGATGTTAGTGAAGGAGAGTGCTACCAAAATATGTGTTTTCGTTTTCTTTGCCGCTAAAGCTATCGACCAACAAAATCATGATTTGTTGTCTTCTTCGTATTTGTCCTTTGGTATGGATGAACTGCGAAGGTCATTAGTGCTTAAGGCAGAGGGTAACAGTCTTCAATCATCATGGTGGCACTTTCATCAGACTGTCACTGAGGGACTGAATTAAAAGAGTATAAACAAAGAACAAAAGACACAAATATGCAAAAGTTACTATTCACCGCTAAAATTCATGAAGAAAGATGGATATGATGGAGTTATGAACTTCCTATACTGTTGATGCTTTTTCATTAAACCCTCTTATCATCCTTTCCCGACATCCATCTAATGACTAGAACAATCAGATCCTCTCCAGATCTAGTGACAGCTGGAATTATTTGTTCTGCCAAGAACACCAAAGCAGAACCATCAGTTATGCTAATACTAATTGGATTTAGAGCTGGCCAACTGATCAAACAAAGTAGCAATCCGACCATGAAGTAGAATGTTCTCTGTGGTTTCCAATGTTGTGTAACTGGCAGTTTTTGGCTACATGATATTCTTGCGGCTTAACTTGTAAGTTCATATGCCATTTGTGCTACTTAACATGTACCATGTAGATTAAGCATGCTGTAATTTTAAGACAATACAACCGGGAGAGCTTTAAGTTCTACTTTTTAGTATAGAAGAGGTGAAATAATTCCTACTTGCATTTCTAATTAACTGCAACTTACTGTTGAGATATTTAACGAGTTTATGTAAGGAAGAAATTATTTTTACATGCATTTCTGATTAACTGTGACATATTGTTGAGATATTTAACGAGGTCTAGATGAGACAATAGCAATCTGAAAAATTGTATTACTCTAATACTGATTTCTTGCTGAAGATGCTTTTTTTTATTTTAATATTTGCACATGAATCCATCTTTGCCAGTCTTACCTTTTTTCAAGGGCACTTTAGTTTGACCTTCCTATTTGTACATTTCTGAGTCTTCACGGTTCAGTTAATTTATTAGTTTAATGGAAATACTCTATCTATTTCCTTGCAGGTATGGGATTTTGATTCTGGAAGGACTAGAAATCAGTCTGAATACTCTTCACTTGAAGTGGGATTTGGGACAAATAGTAATGGTTTTATGATCAAGAGCTACAGTGAACTTCTTACAGAAAGTTCCCTGGGAGCTACAAATGTCCTGGAAGATATATATGACACAAGCTGTCTTTCATCAAATGAGGTCTTATCAACAAACATTTGTCACATAACATCTAAGAATGCAAGTTATACATCCATTGCATTTCCTTGTAGCTCATAATATGTTTTTTAATAAATACAAAGAATATTTGGCCTTCAAACATATATGGGATACAGTAGGTATTTGGTATACTATTAACTTTTGTCTGATTCAGCAGCCAATACAACCTATAACATTTGTCAATAGAGCATGAAACTAGATGTTTAGCTTTTCATCATTGTTCCTGCTTCATCTTTCCAGCAATCAAGCTTTTAGTAACTTTACTGAGCTTAAGATTTTAAAATGTGCATTGAATCTGCTGTTAGATAGTTTTATTACCTTGGTTTTCTCTTGTTATCTTACATTGGAATTTTTTGATATTGAACTGATTTGTTTTAATCTTTTTTATTTTTTTAGATAGGCATACTTTCTTACGTGAGTTTTAAGATTGATCTTGAACTTCCATTCTACTCCTCCTTTTTTTTTCCATTTGATACTAGGTAAAGTACTAGTAGAAGAAAACTTGAGTTTTGGCAATGATATCAAGTATGATAAGGGGCAGTTAGACAACATCTTTATCAGTTTTTATGTTATCTCATGGGGGATTTATATTACCATATAGCCTAACATTATACTTGAAGAGCGTAAAAATATACAACCAGTTCCCTGGAGAGAGTGAATTTTCTCGGTGGTTAGAAAGTAGAAGACTAAAGACATCTAAAACTAAATAATGTGACGTAGTTGTATGAATGATAAGTGAGCTCAGTTACATTCCAGCAAACCTCAAGAATGATACAAATGCATTTGAAAGATTTGTGCTCGTTCAACATCAAAAAAGATCCTCTCACTGTAGGTGGTAAATATTGAAAAGTTACAGAGCCAACATAAAATGCATCTTATCTATGAGATTTTAGAATCTTATCCATGGTTGCCGAGTTTGTTCCTTCAAGCAGATTGCATTTACCGCTAAAATAATAGTCATGTGATTGGTGGATTGTTCAGGAGACTTATTTCTTACCACATTTAGTGATACTTCCATCTCATGCCCATGCATCGATGAAGTTTGTCAATTCTAGTTACTATTTCTTAGCCACTGTTGGTTCCATTATATTTTTTTGTTATATGGTGGATAATTCTCTGGTGGCTGCAATATAAATTATTAGATCTAGCACCTTCATTTTATCCTATGTACTTCATAAAAATTTCTACTGATAGTATGAAGTTGGCACAAGAAAACTTTCGTTCTTCTTATTTAGTAAAAGGTATCTTGATTTTCATTGCGTTGTTCTCTAGTGAAAGTTGTATTAGTGTCAATATCATGAGCAGATACATTATCTTGCCTTTTCCAGCGGAAAAAGGTGGACGTGACCAGCAGATGGCACAAAAACACAAGGAATGCAGCAAGCCAAGGGTCATCCACCTTCCATGGTAAGAGACTGGATATGGCTAGGCCTGTAGATCCATTACATGACTCGGAAACTGCTGGAGAAACTAAAGAGATCTTTGGAGAACCACCCATCAACCTGAAAAATGACACCGACAGCAACTTCTTGTCTCAAAACAGGGGCAATGCTGTGTTGCGATACAGAGAGAAAAGGAAGAACCGCAGGTCCGATACTGTTTGTTTCCGTTCTTCCTTGTTCGTTTAATTCTCTGCACAATGATATTCTTGCAAGATACAGCAATGGTACATTTGCTACCTTTCTGAAATTTGCTTAATCTGTTCCATCTACAGATATGATAAGCATATTCGTTACGAGTCTAGGAAGCTAAGAGCTGACTCCAGAAAGCGCGTAAAAGGCCGGTTTGTGAAGTCTACTGAAGCTTAAAAATTGTTGAGATCGAGTCAGCTCGCAGAACCATACATAAAAGGCCGGTTCATGATTTCTACCAAAGCTTAAAATGTCAAGATGCTATCTAGTCTCATTGTTGGAATGTAAATATTGGAATGTTACTGCATTCATCACTGCTGTTGCTCTTCTAATGTGTTGTTGGCTATGATCTTTCTTTGAAGTGTTTGGGAGATGAACAGATTGTAATGCATAGTAAAACCTCGAGAAACTCTTGTTTTGCGTGTTTTAAACTCTGCCAAAACCCTTCAATCGTGAATATTCATCATTGTTGTTTGTTGGCTTTCGTCCTTGTCAACATCTAATGTTCTAATGTCTCTCAGGAGATATCGTAGTGGTTAATGTGCGGTATGTGATCACAAATTCCCGTGGCATCATATTGTCCTTTTGGATGTCCTGTTGATATATGAATCCATTGATAGCATTGAAAAGAATCCATCCACTGCAGTAGAAACATGGCCTGCACCGAGGACAGGAACTTTACAGGGACAGATCACAAGAACTTATTTGAAACAGTGAAGTGTTTCAACCTATTAATTTCAATGAAATTCTGGACAAACAAACGACATTCAAAATTCTTTTGGACGGCATGACCCATCGGTACTCGTCATCCTTCAAAAAAATGAAAATTTTCTATCTACAAGTCCAAACTAAATGGCTATGACTGAAAAGTAACGTCAGTTAATGTCGGCTCAATACCGAACTATGATATGATGAACAACGGTATTTTAGGGAACTTATACTTATCAGGACCTAGGAATGCACAGGCAATTTACACCAAACCGCACGAAGATATATGAGTGGTGATAGCAGTACTCCATCGCATGTATCCTGAAACCAAAGAGTAAAATAACATCATCTGACTAGTCTAGTATTGTCAAACCGATTTTTGATTTAAGCATAGCTTACAAAAAATATGAAGAGCTCAGTTGCATACTAGAAACTTAGTTATTCAAAATCTTGTAGGTCTGCAGCTAAGGCATCTGCTACTATAATCCACCTTGCCTCGGTGAGGCTTGTGCATGTGCCCGAGGACAACATTATCCTCGCATTCAATTGAAGCTATCCATCAATCTTCGCCACATGTATTTCAGTTACTATCATCTTTTATTGCATGTGTGCCTCTTTTTCTTAAACCAGTGAGAAACCATCTTCCTTTTTTTTTTCCATTCCGTGTGATGTGTGTGCTTAAATCTAGCAATCTATAGTGATAGAGGCCTTGTAGCAGAGAAACCATACAGAAGATGATCCAAAGAGCCTCTTAATATTCTATTTTGGCGTTGCATAATATTAGCAGTATGATTAAGATATATGCAGATGATCCGTTTAAACCTATGCCGTCTATTTTAATTGTCACTGGTCCCATTAGTCAAATGGTTCCATGCCACTGTAAGTATCAGAATATAAAAGGAATCATCAAACCTCTTTCAATCAACAGTTGATATATAAACTATATGACTTCATGCTGATCATTATTGGAAGCTTATGCAATAAAGTTATCTAAATAGCAAATTGGTTCCGTAATTTCCTATCCGGAATCAACTTTGACAAAATTCTACTAAGTTCCCTTCGCCTGATGCAAGTTTGTGAATTTCAATTCATTTAACATCTCAAGTCGCATTCATGCATCTAAGCTGTGGCTCAAGCAGCTGATATGTAGAGCTAGGCTCATTTGTGTACAAACAGCCTGCAGAATGCAATTAGCATATTTCTTTCCTCCTCATTGAACTGTTGCATGGACATGTATTAAATGGCTTCAATTACCTGTAAATCATATAATGAGCTTCCTATTGTTACTCCACACTTGAGATTCTTGTCACTTTCTAATTGATACTTCATATACATCCTTTATGGTGTGTTCCATAAATTTAACATATACCATAACAAAAACCTATAAAATCTGCATACTGTGCACTGGCCTTCTAGAACTTACAACATCTTTCTCAAAATACTCAACCTTATTAACCAGTGAAATATACAATGACACCCAAATAATGTAAGTTACTTGAAATGCAGGAATGTAATTAAGTGAAAATATCCTGAAGAAGAAAAGAAAATCTTGGATGTACACTAAAAAAAAGTAAGAAACCATTATCTAATGGTTATTAAGACTTTTATAGAAGGGTAGGGATCTTAGATCCTATTGCATAACAAAGAAGGCGGTGGCATCATATCAGAGTATTATGCACCACCTCAAAACAGATAAGATGTTTTTTCCTATAATTCCAAGGAAAGAAATCTGTAGCAAGGGAATAAGACTGATATGTCTAACAAACTCACATGCTTTTCATGCAAAAATTCAATCTAAACTAATTGTTACACACATTTCTAAATGAGCTAAATGAGGAAAAATGTAGAAAATATTAAACAATTGAAAAAGCTACCTTTGGAACATGGAACGAAAAAAAGTGGTCTTAGGCTCTTAGCAACAACCACTTACCTTTTTTTTGTAACTGAATCAATCGGTTATGAAATTGTTGATACCGGAAGTCTTGTCACCAGAGATAAAGGTGTGAGAGGTGGTGAAGTGATTTCTTCTATTGTGACTGGATTGCAAGGAGACACCAACAACCTAGCAACTGTAGGTATTGGTATTCTTTGACTATTAGAAGGTATTGAGAAACTGCGGTCCATAGGTTCAAGAGGTGGTGGCAATGGTGATGCCTTATATGAAAAATCCGATGGCATATTCCTTCTTGCAGTAAGCACTTGGCTTTTAGAGACCAAGGGACCAGAATAACCAACCAAATTGGATAGCCCTGTTGTCTTCTCTGAATCAACTGGAGGCCTAGGAAGTTCATGAAGCTCACTGATTTTTATAGATGAAACAGGAGGTGATGAGGTTTTAGGAGACACCTTTCGAGAAACATATGATTGAGGTTTCAACATATGTTGGGGTGCTGAAGAGACTACAGAGGGAAATTCCACAGGTCTATAATTAGGAGAAGAAAATAGAGGTTTGCTTGAAAATGATTTGCTCCTCAATGGACCAGAGAAGGCTTGTCGTTTTAAATTATTCATACCGAAAGCTGTTTGCCGATTATATTGTGGCACTGACAGCTTCTCTGAGAAATAAGATGGCATACTGATGGGCCCACTATAAATATTGCTCTCTCTAAGTATTGAGTTCTTTAAAGACTTCGTGGGATTGGGCAATTCACTCTCCTTGAAATATTTTACAGTGTTTTTTGCCTCTAATGGAGATGAATGCCACAGTGGTGTTGACCAACTACCCTTTGTTTCAAGGTAAGGAGCAGTACTGGGACTTGATTCTGGAGGTCTATCATCAACTGGTGTAGGTAGAACATAAGAGCAAAACTTTCTAGTTGATAAGGATGGTTTTCCTATCTTCTCTGTTGAATCAGGCTTCTTAACAGCAAAAATTGGTGCTGATTGGCAGCAATACCCAGGTCTCCAATGCATATCTAATTGGCTTTTCTCAGGACTCTCCTGCACAAATGAAATAAAACATGAAATAACCACCACTGATTTTCCAAGCATGCTGTAGTAATATGAGATAGATAATAAACCAATGTTCCAGATCTGTGATGTAACAGATAAAAAAAAAGCCAGAAAGGATGCTATTATGCAAGTATAAGGACTTTCAATATCAACGTTTAAGGCTAGAGAAATACTGTCGATATTTATGGACAATTCAAAGTTACAAGTATAGATGTTAAAGCTCACATGTCATTGTAAAAATGTGACACACCAATATGGCAGTAAGTTTGAGTAAGCAGTTTCATGTTTTTCTAGGTTCTAAGAAAAACTACAACAAAATACATTTCTTCTATTTTATTTAGGCTTACTCTTATTAATTATTAACAGACCCATGATTAAGCTGATAAGATATTTCGCCTAATTTGTAGGGTGAATAGTAACATGAGCATCTATTACTCATTTCAAGCACAGTTACCTGATGCATGAGGTGGCTTGCATATATGGGTATATTGAAGTAGACAAGCATCTGATTTCATCAGTTACGAAGAGGTTGACACACAATTTAAGTGGATAAAAGGGTGTCGGACATCTTGTCTGACCGTCACATGCCCACCAAATTAAAATAATGTGAGATGGTTGTCAGGTCAGCTATGATTTATGGATCAGAGAGATGTGCAGTTAAACTACAACATGCTCTAAAAGTTAAATCTTTATTTTGATGTTCAACCATATCCATACAAGGAATCAAACCCTAGCAACTCATGAAGGTGACAGATGTCACATTCACTGGGCTAGGCAATGGTGGACATTCAAAATAGTTAATGTAGCCAAGATAAGAATGTTGAGGTGGATGTGCATGGTTCTTAGAAAAATAAGAAAAGGAAATGCTTTTTGATTAAGCTCTTTTGAGCTTAATGAGCAGTCTGATTAAGCTCTTTTGGAACAAAAGGATAGAAAACTGTTTAGAATGATATGAGCATATTCAGAATGGTGCAAGGATGGCAAGAGGAAACATAGAAGACTTTATTATAAACAATAAAAAGAAATTGACTGCTCCAAGTTTAATTGAGATGTATTGCTCCGAAAAAAGGAACATGTAGCTGGCCCCAAATACTCTGGAGATGATAGCTTTTTGCTGCTGTGTTGAAAAACTTTAATTATTTCCATAATTATCCTTACAGGAAGCTACTTAAAAGTTTTTGTAAACTGTATTTCTATCTTTCCAAACCTACATTGTTACAGGTCCACCACAATAGAATATCTACTTTGGACTTATCCTAGAACATCTCCAGATATCATTTAATCATCATGCTTCTAAACAATGATATGGAACTTTGACTAAAATTCATGTAAAAACCTATCAACATCTTGACACTATCAAGGAATGGAGGACTGAGTTATAAGAAGATTCTTAGTACTGGTCTGATTAGTACATACAGATGGATATTTATTGGTCCAACCAAGAACCATATGGTGAAACATATGGGATGATATTGTTGATCAATTCATTTTTATTATTTTATTGTATGCTTGTATCATATCAGTCTGGTAAACTATCGAAATCGGTCTAGGATGGATATTTAAATCCTTGATGTATATGCACATGATGGATAAAATTACAAAAAAGGCTTATTGCAGGTTTTCTTTATGATTTTATGTATTGTCCATGCACCATATCAATGCATAACTCCAAGGTAGAAATTTCAAGCAACATTAATTCATATCAGCTTTACAGCAAGTAATAGCCACTAAACATCCCTATATTAGCAAATGTTCTTCTAGAATGATGATGTCAACATATATAAGTATGATCCAAGTTCTAACAGCAAGGAAATGTAGGAAATTGATTGGTACATAGTAGAACTAGAATTAACACAAAACAAAGCCTTAAGGATTTTACCTCTATGGAGTTTCTAGATGTATAAATAACATTTTTTTCTTGGAAATTTTTTCGATAATCAAAACTTAGCTCCCTGTTGTCACTGCCATCATAACCACAATAGTTATCACCTCCATCATCACCATCATCATCATAGTCCAAGCCAAGATATTCAAGATCACTAAACTGGTAATCGATATGGTGTCGCTCAGCAACTGCTCCAACATATGATTCAACCATCTCAAGAGTCTTCAGTCCTTTCCTGAAGAAACTAAGCTGAAGACCAACCAGAAAAGAAAAAAAATAAGTATGCTAGACAAGTTTCTGCTACTATGAAGAAATAACATGTTATTGACGCATGAGTTAGATAACTACCTGTGCAGCATGGTGGCTAGTAGCTTGCTTAAGAAGACTTTGAAATTGATTTTTCTTCAATGTTTTCAATCGGAAAACAAATAAGGCTGCCTTTTCTTCATAATTGGCTTGAGCTTCTTGCAACTCCTTTGATGAGATAGATTCAGATTTAGAACACTTTGATCTCCCTTTGACTCTATGTGCCGCTAACATATTTTTATAGATCTCTCTGAAGAGGAGAAGTCAAACCTAAGAACTAAAACACTTAAGAGAGGAGGAAGACACATTTTAATAATTTCATTCATACCTTTTATTGTCACAAAGACGTTTCAATTCCTGCAGCAACAAATAATCTTCCTAAGAAATAGCAATTTATACTTCCTAAACAAGATAAACAGTTTCTTATGTGATAACAATACTCAGTAGAAAGTCAAAAAATGCAAGTTAAAAACTTCAGTGCAGTAAACAATGGAATATCACAAAGAAATGAAATAACTAAAACCATGGCACTAAAGCTCTTGAGAGACTTGAACAGACTTAAAACCACTAACCATTAAACTCCTAATGAGCCAAAGAGCTAATCCACTATAACACTGCAGCAGCCACTTCAGAACAAAATTCAACCTAAATAATAAGAATGACCTCAGACAATCAGATACAAATTGCATCAGATTTTTCTCGACTCCAAAATCACTGAAACCAAAAGATTATACAAAAATTTTACCTTCCTGCTTCATTCCCTTTTTTTCACCTTTTATTCATTCTATGGTTTTGGAAACCAAGCTACATCAATCACATACGAATGGACCACTTCAAATTGTTATTCCTCATGTTATCCCTAATTACGTGCATCCAACTTGTCATTCTATATTTTGTATCAACACCATCACTTCCAGCATCAGCAAATGTAGTTGCACCCATTAGACACATTGTAGAGTTACCAACATATTTCCAGCTCATAAAGCATGATTAGACCTAACGTATTACCCTTTAATGGGCATCAAGTGCTCATAAGAACCATAATACATACCTCCACTTCTATGCCCCTGCCCTAAATCCATATGCAATGTTTCTTTTATATTCCTTTACTGCTAAGCATACAAGGCAAGAAAAGCACTTGCTTGGTATCTTGAATATTATTTGTGTAAATTTCATCAATAATTTGCTTAATTTACCATTTGATGTTCCCTATTTAGATTTAGTTTTGTCTATTCTGGAATCTCCAGATTATATGGTCTCTATTCTCTGGTCTATCAATGAGAAAAATATCATCAGTGAATTTCATATGAAAATCAACATCTGAAAGGGCTATTATAACCTTGACAAAATAGTAGGCTTAGCTTAGAGAAACAATATCTTTAACTGTCAAATGCATCAAATTTTTTATCCAACTAGTTGCATAAGGTTCTATATAACCATCTTCAAGTTGGTGATGACCTGACGAGGATGTTATCGACAGAAAATAATAAATGAGTTAAAAATCTAAACCAATTTGGAATGCTTGGTAAGTATTGCTCCTTTTGTCAAGGTGCATAAGAAATACCGAGCAACTTAGTATGAACGATGAACAGTACAATAATTCTCTAATTGACCATTCATATATATTATCATCATCCAATTTAAAGTACTTGCTACAAGAAGCAAACCTCTACAACTTCGAGCTCTCTAAGAAGGGACCTTGATGGCTTATCCATTGTCCGTAAGATATGGATGCGCTGTAAAATAGAGTAAAATGATCAACTTACACCACCAAAGCATTCACTACGGTATAATGGACGACAAATTTGTTGTATTCATGCCACAGCATAGATGACTCACATAGACATCAAAAATTTTCTGCAGAGCAAATTGTGCTTTTCCCATCATCATTAAAGCCCTACCTGCATGCATAATTAATACGTATCTGGTAGTCCAAGAGCTGAACAAACTAAAAGAATCATAAGTACTGATCCAAACAATGTTAAAAAATGTGTTCTCCACAAGCCCATTCTGGAAAGGAAAAAAAAAATTGTGCTATTTCGATTGTTCGAATCTTTAGGTTAAGGTAAATCTTTAGGTTCAGACTGCATTGAATACTTTTGGCAAGGCTGAGCCACAAGATTTGTGGACTTAACGTATTCATAAAAAAGTAAGTATATCCATAAGAAACACAATAAACTCCAGAAGAACCAAACCAATTTATATTTTTTTATTGGCATAGTAATTCAAATTGCAGGAAAGTACAAAGTTTGATTTGCTCACCACTATCTTCATCGTCATTTAATGCAGTTTTCTTAAGTAAACAGGTGCCCAGTTCCTCCAGTGCTTCTGAGAACTCTGAAATAGCACATACCAAGTTAAAATAGATTCAAAATACAGCAGTATACTATACTCATCATAATGAAACCGTAGTACACCTCTAGAAAGTCTACCACAACTCATGGAGAGGGAGAGGTAAAAGTCTCTCAACTGAACTGTCAACTAGGATTTCTAGTAACCAATCTAATTCATTAATGCAGAGAGAGAGAATGCAGTAGTCTAAACAGAAGCTCACTAGACATACATCCATGCCTATAAATAGGATTCTAAACTAGTCTAGAAATCTATATTCAATTTATTAGAAACGTATAGAAAATACAAGATCAATGTGCTACAATGGTACTGTTACAGTACTGCTACAATACCACTATCATACTGTTGTGCTACTCCTCCCTAGTTTGGGTTAAAAGGGTGAGTAGTTTGGAGCGGTTCTAGTGGGATTAGGATTCCCATTTGCCTACCAAAACACTTTATGCTACTCTAGTCCTGCTTAGACCTCTTCTAATTAGTTTAAAAGTCTTTGCAACCATTTAGAGCCTTTCCAATCTATTTGATATAATTCCAGTCATTTTCAGATCAAAAATTAGCCTCGTAAGATGTCAAGTCAGCAGCCAATGTTAGCTCCCACGTAACCCACCGTGACAAACCTTATCAGAAACAGGGTTGGCCACCTTGTTCAACCTTAAATAGCACCGAACAGTTCCATATATTGGCCAAACATGGTAACATCTTCGCCTGTCTTGACCTGGACATTAGATTTACATGGTACAAATCCAAATTGCTTCATGACAACTCCCTATGCCTTTGATTCACCTTATCCCCAAGGTGAAGTGTCAATGTAGTCGATTTGGAACATGAGACAGGTTGGAAATTTCGGTATCTTGACACTTGGATTAAGGCAATCTGCTCACACTTCAACTACTCGACTGTTGAACTCAAACTTGATTGTCAAAGTCGAACATCTTAATAATTGCGCTTTTCAAAAGATAAATATTAGATAATTTTTGTATACAACCAAGGTACAAAAATAGTTAAAATTCAACTCGTAGATAAATAAAAATATTTAGGCATATTTATTTCCCAACTAACCAATTTGCTTAAGTGTATTATTTAGAAATGATGAGCTACACATCACTTTTAAACCAAAAGTATAGTATGAACCAGTACCATGTGCATTATTAGCAGTAGTAGCTGATGCAGACAGTATGCAATCACAGCAGCTCCTCATATCCTGCATATCCTGTCAACAGACAGCACCAAATTGTCAAACTTAATGCCTATGTATAAAGGAATTACTTTACTTTAGATCAATCATTATCCCAATCAGTATGGATGTTGTTATAATTGTTGAGAACTATCCTTTATTTGTGGTATATCCTACAAATTACACCCTATTGTTTTATTGAGTAAATTGTTCGAAACTTACAACAAGTTTCAAGGGAAAAATTACACAACTTAACACCATCATACATAAATGTCAACTGAAATGATTGGGACTTTAAAGCACCAATATACATATAGCGAAATTAGAAAGCTGCTGGAAAGTTAGAATGATGAACAAAATATGCCAAGTAGAAATTAAATAAAGTAAAGAACGCATGGCAGGTTCCAGGCTGATTTTTTTGAAAAAAAACATCTGGCTGTATCATCCATAGTACTGCAAAGATGATGAATGATTTCTCTATGCAATGAAGAAAACTAATTCTTCATTTATAATACTGTCGAAAAAGGTTCATATCCACATTCTGCGTAACTCTTCCCATCAAAATTTGCCAACTCATGAGCTACCTATTTCCCATCCCTACCAACGTGTCAAAGCACAGAGTTTCTAAAACTTTTATCAGTAACCCACACTGAATGATTGAACGTGTTGGTACCAAAAAGAAAGCTCCGGAAAGAAACATAAATGCCGTTTGGAGGTAACAAGTCACTTCCATGAACAAGATCGTCGAAAGCAAACAATATGTTGCTGAAACTGGTAATTGCGTTAGATCAGATGAACTGAAAGTTGGAGAATAAAATCCAAAAATCATTTCAGGACAAAAATTATACACAAAATGAAGTACAAATGATTTGAACTTGTGAAATGAAGGGATGCAGCACCGAAAATCATATCAGAAGCGGAAAAGATAAGAGCTTTTCGAAATAGTAAAAATAAATTACCACAAATCGCAGAATAAAATCCTTCCCCACCAAACCACCCAAAAAAAAAAATCGCCGCTTTTTTCAATGCGTAGATATGCCTCAAAGAATAGGAGGATCACAATTACCTGCGTGGCCTGGATAAGATCGTCCATATTCATCGGGGGCCGATGCTGCTGCTTCTCCTCCTTGGCCTCCTGCCTGCCAAGCTTCAAGCCTCGAAACATTCTCAGCGGCGACTTCATCCTTCCCTCCTCTTTCGCCTCCCAGAATCAAACTCAAAACCCCTAACCTTCGGAATACGGAGTTCACAGAAGCAGAGGAGAAGATCGGAGCTGAACCCGAAAGAAGAAGAAAATTCCTTGCTTTTTAACCTCTCGAGGGAATGGTAGATTGGGGAAGGCAGGCAGCTCTCCGGTCTCTATTTAGGGTTACTTCGTCTCATGTCTTTGGTCAAAGAAGAAGACGAGGAGACAATGTTCACGCGATTCAAAGGAAATATCACACCGGCATCGATGCAATTGGGGTTTCGTCAACTGTGAAATAAGCAACTAGTTTAATCGGGTCAATAAAGCTGGAACGACCGCGGTGATGCAAGACGATCGTCGTACAAAAATGATACCTACAAGGATCGTGCTGACCACATCTCCGAAACATCCGTCGATCGCTTCTGCATTCACACGCGTAGTTGCGGCTTCTTGTCCTCCACCAGCTGCATGTTTGATCGTTCACATTGCGGTCAGTTTCCCCGGTCTCGCCTTGCGGTGCATTGACTCGGTCCGTCGATATCACGTCACTATGAAGTCTTGCAATTATTGTACTTATATTGTATTCGGGTGATTTTATCAGGAAAACCCCTGATTTCTAAGTTTTTCAATATATGTATATATATACGATTTTTTTTACTTTTTAAACTTTTTCTTACAGCATTCCTATTTAAAAATATCATGAAACAACGAAGATTTTTTTTAATAATAATTTAATCTTATCGACCATTATCCTTTGTCTTACGTCTTATCTTGCTTTTGTCATGCTTGTCTATCCTCTTCGTCCCAAATAATTGTTCGTAGCTTTTGTTACTCATAATGCTCGTCCCTTCCCTTTGTTCACAATCTTAATCGTCGATCATATAAGAGGAATAAAAAGGGTGTGTCGTTAATCGTGAGTTAGGAAAGAGAGAGGACGATTGCAAGCGTGAGGAAAAAAGGAGAGCAGGGGGCTTGTGTGCCTTTATCATCGCTCATAAGTGCCCCCTGCCCCCTTACGCTATTGATTACGAGTGAAGAAGAAGATGAGGCGGTCCGTGAGCTCTTATCATTGATCGTAGGGGAAGAAGAAGGAGAGAGGTGCACACTTTCGCCGTCTTCATCTCGTGCAAGAGTTGAGGCGGGCAATAGTTAAGTCAGCAAGCTCAACGGAGGTGATGACGAGTCCAATGAAAAAAGGGCAAAAATGATATTTTTATACTGTCAGGGGCACTATTTCAAAACACATATACACACACATGAAAAATGATAAAATGATCTTTTTAATGGCACTATTTCAAAATACACACACATAAAAAAAAAGGGATAAAATGATCTTTTCATACTGTCAGAGTATTATTTCAAAACACACACATGAAAAAAAAGCAAAATGATATTTTCATAATGTCGGGGACACTATTTCAAAACACACGCACACGAAAAAAATTGGACAAAATGATCTTTTCATACTAGAGCACTATTTCAAATATCACACACACAAAATAACAAAATAATATTTTCACTGTCAGAGGTACTATTTCAAAAATCACACACACACAAAAGGAGCAAAATGATCTTTTTTTTTTATAAGGTACTATTTCAAAAATCTCTCTCACACACACGAAAAGCTCATGCGCTATACTAAAAAAAAAAAAAAAAAAAATTCTTTTTTGAAGTTGAGGGTTTAAAACTTTATCTGATATATTTTTAAAATTTTCTAATGATATTTTCCTAGTACTTTAAATACTTTTGATTTGATAGTCAACCACTTTGCTTTTTTTTTTTGAATCACTTCTTATGACAAATTAATCTAATTATAATATTTTTTTAACAATAATATAAAAATATATAAATTTTATGAAAATACTTGGTTCCCGGTGTTTTAACCTTATGTTATAGTTTTTAACAATATCAGGAAAACACTGTAATATAGTAAAAAAACACTATAACACAATATTTTCTTAATATTACTGAAAATATTATAATATAATATAAAAAATTATAATTACATCGATTTATCCTAAGAACCAACCCAAAAAAAAGAAAATACTATTAGAGAATTCTAAAAATGAGACATTTTGTTAAAAAAAATAAAAAATATATTTTTAGGATATTATTTTTCTTAGTGAAGAGACTCTGTTTAAATGCTTTGTCGACATAAATAATAATCTCCAAGGGATTAATGTGTCTACCAAATTTAAAGAGATTGGTCGGATGGAGTGAGACGCGGAGTCTTGACCGTTGACCTACCGCCGTCTACGTTGCGCATGGGCCGGTCAAGGCCCGCACGTAGAATTCCGCCTCCATAGTTGGGCGAATCAATGAAGGTGGTGGGTCCGACTTCCAAATTAAGTCTTCCACTAATTCCACTTGGACTTGCGACCACAGCCCCGACTTCGCCCTGTTGTAACGTCCACGTTCAAATCAACATTCACCGTGATCTGCCATAAGATTCGCGCTGGGTTCTTGATGATTCCCAAAGGCTCAACCGGAAAATTCGGACTAATTTTGCTTAATTATGTAATATTAATTAATATATATTTTAAGCTTTTCCTTTTTCTTTTTACCGCTCCCCCCATCCCGTCACCTGCGAGCACGTCCAGGTTTCTTGTCGCTACTGGAGACGTAGTGGATCTTCGATTTCGCTGCATGATTCATCGATTCCGGTTTCTGTAAGGATGTCATTCGATTGGAAAATGTGTAATTTCGTGTTTTTGTCGATTTCCTCGATCTTTTATGGTATTGTTGGGTGACTTCGGCTGTTTGAGATCTCTGATCTTCGGAAAGTTTCGACCTTTTCAGACCGTTCCCATGTGATCTCCGGTAGTCTCCTCCTCTATCCCAGCTCTTTTGTCGTTCATCTTCGCACACAGAAGAATCTCGTTCTCCGTTGTGTTTGGCTTGCCACCTTTTCTTTTTTCCCCTAGTTCTGCTCCACGAGGTAGTGACAGATTGGTGACTTTGACTGAGAAAGATTTGTTTTTCCTAGTAAAATTTCTAATTTGTGGTTTGATCGTGTGGTTTCTCTTACCAATTAGGTGATTTTTAGGTTTATTGTGAGATGGGTAGGTCGAGATCGAGCACGGAGACATTGCAAGATCTCGAGCTGAGATTTGGCTTGTCTACCCTATACAAATGCCAGATTTGGCAGCAAGTCGCTTAAGGGGTTGTCCTGAGTTAATACTGTTATACTGATCGAAGACGGCGATGACGATGTGAGGATGTATCCTCCTGCGTCTTGCGGAGAGGTATTTCTACAGGACCGCAATCTTTCGGCTTGTTTAAGGATACTACTTGTTTGGGTTTTCTTCTCAGGGTTTGGTCATTGAGGTTTCTGTCGGTGCTTGCTTAGACTAGTATTAATCTGTCATGTTGCAGATGGTTGGGTTCAATCCATACTCAAGTTACTCCAGTTCATGTGCACCTGCAATTGAGAAGATGATCTAGAACTTCGGCTTGGAGTTGGAGGTGATTGAAGCATCTTTTTGCATAATGTTCCCCTTTTTCATTTTAGATTTTCGGTGGATTACTTATAGATTGTGAAACAAACATACCTTTGCAATCCTAAGGCTCTATATAATTCAATGATCCCTGAAACAATTCTAAAAGGCCCAGGACTTGGTCAAGATAATGACTATTCAATAGTAATTCTTTTCTTGGCCAGAAAAAGAAGTAGATTTTCTGTTCTGAATCTCTGTAATCATTGGACTGATTTTCCTAAGTATCTTCAGTATCCATGTTGGGGAGTGCTTAGATTGCTTTTCTAAATCTATTTGGTGTCTTAGTGTCCTAACATGAGTCTACCATGGGCTAAGCAAGTTCTTTTATTATTAAGTTTCATAATTTGAGAGTTCAAGTTTGTAGTAAAATTTTGTAAGGTTCGAGGATGGCTTTTCTTTATCAGACTGTCTTCCAAGTCATCGAAGGATCGTTTGTAGTTGATTCCAATCAAAAGAGATCCCTCTTATTTGTTCCCGCTCATACTTGTCTTATGTTTGGAATCTGTGTATTGAACTAACTGGTCAAGTTTTAGTTCCTTAAGCAAGCAACTGTCATGATTGTTACTATGCAGTTAGGGTTTTCTACATTAATTCATCTTATATGATTTTTGGTTTCTCATCATTAATACCACATCTTCTTAGTTTGTCACGGACTGCCTCGTCTGTAAATTCCAATCTTTTACATTCGAATGCAGCATTTATCTAATGCTTTTCCTTCTTCTGGCAGCTTCTAATCAGTATCTTGGGAGTTTAAATGGCTGGAGTACTACGTCAGAAGACAGATCGAAAGGCCCAAATGCATGGAATTCCGGCAAGATATGTCTTTGAATCTTTTCCTCTCCAGATGATTATTTCTTGTAACTTAACTGAAATATGAACTCCGGGAAGGAACTGAATGCAGGAAAGCTCAAAGTTACTAGCTCTTCTTTCATAGTTAGCTTGTCACTCATAGCTGTTTCTTTCTTTAATGTTGTATACATCTAAAAAAAAATTGCTGTATGCATCTACTATGGAGCTTAATAGAATTTCTGGAACCTCCGTTTCCTTGTTTGTATTTTCAAGATCCTCCACCCTTTTTCAAATTTTGGGTACCTAATTTTCTCCTCTTTTCCAAACTTTGTGAACCTAATTTCTGGTCCGAACCATGCCCTAATTGTCCCATCCTTACACTTAATTTGATCATAGATTCAACATTTTGTTGTTCTATAGCATTATTGATTATAGTAGTTCTGCATCTGCATTATGGTGAGTGTTCCTGGTGACGTAGTTCAGGTGTGACTACGATGTACTATTTGTATGGACACAATGAGGGAGGCGACAACCACTTGCGGACATATGTTTTGTAAAGCTTGCATCACTAGTGTCATCCTGTCAGAGAAGCAATGTTCAACCTGCCGAGAGAAGCTCTCTCAAAATAACATTCACTGTATATACCTTCCAGGAGCAACTTCCTCATTATGCAGTGACTTTATCTAATGTCATCAGCTATTTTGACCTACCGTGGGCATTTTATTATGAAACGATTGTTAAGGGGGAGAAAGACAGGTTCTTAGCCCCCCTTCTTATAAAAGGTCATGCTGCTTGAGTGATCATCATAGTAGTATTAGCAGTAGTAGTAGCTGGTAGATCTAATTATCAGATGGAAAAATTTCCCAGACTGTGGATCTTTGGAACTTGAAGGGGATGTGATGCTGTAAAAATTGCATGAACTCTTGTGATCATATGCAAGAAGTTACTGTATGCAGCATTTTTTGCAATAGCAGATCATGTAACCAGACCTACAATGTCAATGATTTGGAGTATCTATATCATAGGTGACTTGCTTCCTTTGGAAAGATCTAACCTCATAGAGCTCAAATGCATTGATCAATTGTGTCTCATGCCTGCATCCTTGGGATAGCCACAAACTTCAAATTTTGCATCTTCCTGGTAACAGCTTCTTCTTAAAACTCAATGTGATTTGTTACATATTCTTACTTGTTGATTGTGTTAAAAGTAGTTGTATGGCTGTAGATTGTTCCAATTTTTGACTTCAAACATGTTTCCAGCTTTTGATCCTTGTTAAGTAGCTCTATTTCCTAGTCCAAACCTGGCCATGCCTAATCATTTTTGTTGGATGCAATCATGAACGGTGTCTTCATAAGTTATTCGGGTGCAATTCATGTGTGTTCACAACTAAATGTTCTTTTATGATCTGAAAGACCAATGTTCTTATTGCGTGTTTCAATCATAGAAACAGTCTCATTATATTTAGAAGTAAGGTTATGTCTATTGTTCCTTCCCAGTCAAGATCTCTATATTTATAGGTACACCATGGTACAATAGTAATATTACTCCTAAATTCGTTTCCATCATTACAAGGATATATAATTTACTATGTGCTAAAGGCATATACAATGACATATATAGGGCATTTACCATTGATCTTTAAAGAAATTATTGTGATGCTATTATATGTAATAGTAATGAAGGTGAGATTTGAGATCTTAATCCTGTAATAATAAAAGGCTATTATACATTTGAAATGTGTGTTTAGGAATATATTCGAAATGTGTAGTGAAAGCTTATTATACATTTCGAATATAATTTGACATTTGATATTTTTCAAAAAAATCGCATCATGTTGTATTGAAAATGCTCAAATGTTTATGCTTCTTTATGATAGTATTAACATTTTAGCATTTTTACGATGCTAATGTAATTTTTAAAAATAATGTGATTTATATTTTTTATACAATAATATTTTATTTATTTAATTTTAATTTTTTTTATATTTTTTTTAATTATTATGTTTATTATTTATTATATATCTAGCCATAAAATTTTTTTGATAGGATTACATACATACATACATTTATTTTTATTTATTTACTTATTATTTATTCCAAAGGTATTTAACGATTACACATTCCTTCAAATCATTTTTTTCAGCTAGACATTAAAGATATAAATATATTCTCAAATGTAACCTTAGGCCTGTCTAAATTAGAATGTATTATGTTTATTACATATATCCTTCCTGTCGGATCAAGATCTCATTATTAATTATGGTTATCGATAATTTTTTGGATTAAGAATATTAAAAAATGATGTTATTGGTATAATTTAAGAAATATTAAAAATAAAATAAATCATCTTTAATATTCTTATTCTCAATTGTTCTTAACTGTGTGTAAAAGGGTATCAAATTCCAAATTGGAGGCCATATATCCAAGTTTAATTTTTGCAGGTATAAAATGCGACGCTTCGTCCTATTTCTGCTCCTCTCAAGACGGTAGTGGAGAGAGGAGACAGAGCGAGAGGGGGGGAGAGAGAGATCGGTGATGGCGGATCTTGTGTACCACGCATTTGCTTTCGTCGCCTTGTTCTCTCACGGCCTTTACCATCTGATCTCAGCCACCCGCGCCCACCTCGCCGTCCCGTCGTCCTCCTTCTCCACCTCCGGTCGCGGTGCTGCCGTCGCTGCCGACCATACCGCCCGCCCCTACTACCCGCTCGCACTCGCCGCCCACCGTCACCACCTACTCCGCCACCTCCCCCTCTACCTCGCCCTCCTCTGCCTCCTCGTCGCCATCGCGGTCCACGCCTTTTTCTCCTCGCCCGATGGAGCCCATGCTGCCGCCCAACGCTTCTCCTACCTTGAGTCGGCCGCCGCCCTCTTCCTCCTTGTCCTCCTCGCCGCCTCCATCTTGATCCTCCCACTCCCGGCGGACGTCGTCTTCCTCCTTGCCGCCCTCGCGTTTGCCCTCCTCTCCGCTGCATCCGCCCACTCGGCCGCCGCATACCAGCAATCCGAACTCCAGTCCAAGTGCGACTCCATCTCCTCGCTTGTCTCTGCTGCATCTGCTACCTCCGCGCTCGTTGTGGCCATTGCTCCGAGGCTCTTCGTTGCGGAGCTCGCCTTGGCAGCCTCCATTGCCCTCCAAGGTCTCTGGTCATTCCAGACCGGCATCTCCCTCTACGTCGACGCCTTTATTCCCGAGGGTTGCCACCAGATACTGGGTGTCCGCGACATCTCCACCAACTGTGATCTTGACAGTTCCCTCCACCGCGCCGCTGCGCTCCTTGATCTGGCCTTTGCCCTCCACGCCACCCTCATTGCCATTACCACCTCGATCGTGTGTGCTACCTCGACCAGGGCATACAGTAGCAGTGGGCTCGTCCGAAGGCACAATGGAGATTCCTACGAGGCTCTGCCGGCCTCATTATCGACCGGAACTCTCTCAGATATGGATCACATTCAGATGAAGGCGTTCTCCAAGAGCTCAACGCAGGCCTAAGATAAGTTCTTCCTTTATCCCTACTCCTCACTTAGGTTTAATTCCAAAAGGATTTACTAATGAGTTGAACAAAATTGCTTGATCCATTTACAAAAGGGAAAAAAAGAAAACAATCAGTGTTTGGGGAAGTTTGCTGCAATTATACAGGGATGCATGAAGACAGAGGATGTTGTTTTAGGTGTTGAAATTCTCCATCATGATTGCCTCAATGTTATGATGGGTAGTATCCAACTGATCTTGATGAACTTATGTGCTTGCTCAATGAAAATTCTCCAGGTTTGTTTGGTCCTCTTGTTGCTTGAACTTATCCAACATCAGCAGGGTTTTGCAAAACTGAAGTGAACCAATTTTTTTTTTTTTTCACTCTTCTGGCTTATTGAAGGATATTTAATGCTTTTGGAAAAGATGAGCATGACGTCGTGGAGATGCATGGAGTCGATGATAGAGTACAGAGTGTTCAGAAAGATTGAACAGAGTTGTATTTAATATTTTTCAACCAGCTTGTTTCTTAGTTTATTTCACAATGTGTTGTTCTAACTAATCTCTTTTATCTGTCAGTATTTTCCTCAGAAGTCTTGTGCCATGAGGTGTTTGAACTAAAATGTAATATTACCATATAGTCTCTTTCTTATTCTGTTTTCTCATCCTCTCTCTCTCCTGATAGTAATGGAGGTTTCCAACTATTAATGATAACTTGCAAGGGCTGCATCTTAATTCCTTGTTGGGTTTTGAGACTGGACACTAGCTAGAGGCTAGTTGATGGAGGCACCACTAAGGACTTAGAAGGGTTAACTCTAGGTACAAATCATGAAGACTTGGGAACTGAGTGTTTTCATTGGTATATTTGTTGTAAGTATGCTTCATAGATAATGTGTATTGGAATTATTATTTTTAGTCACGGAACTTGTGTTTAATTTGTTGGAATTATGCAAACACACGCACATGTAGGTTAATTTATAGACCGCTGTCTATTAACCTAAGAGATGTGCAACTTTGGCTCCCTCCCAAAATGTCAGGAACTCATTTCATAGCCTAGCCTGTTTCTTGTATATTCAAAGGCAACCAAAATGAATATTTTTTATGATGAAGCTACTTAGATTCTATATCTAGAAATCATCCTTATATGCCATTCTTAATCCAATTTCAATGATAAATTAAATTAGTCAGGTTAGCTATGTTGTAATATATGACCATGCTGTTTTATTTTCTTCACAATTATGCCATACTTTTAGTCATTTTTTTGTACCTTTTGAGGTTAGAATAAGTTTATGTAATGGATTTCAGCAAACATTTTAATCAAATTCTTATTTCTTATTTACAAATTGCACTATATTGTCCTTATGACATTTTTATTTTATAGCATTTCCCTGTTATCTTGAATGGTTTATGATTCAGTGCATCTTTGATGCCTCAATTATTATATATTTTGAACCTTCTATCATTATTTAAGTTAACACGTCAGATACTACATATTACTCTTAACCCCAATGAAGTCTTGCTCTTTGAATTATGCACATCGTAAATCGTTAACCTTTTTTTTAATGTTTTTAACTTCATATCTTGTCAGATTTGCCATCTATATCATGCATCTTGTCTTTGTTTAAAATCTGTGGTACAATATTTATTTAGTATTTGATTAATGATTTGCTGATTTGTCGCAAATAGTTGTTACCTTACAGCTTCTTATTGTTGTATCAGTTATCATAGTGTGTTCAAGTTCTTTAATCGTTTGCTGATTGTTTAATATATAAGTTGGTCATTCTTGTAAGAACTATTATATTATTGCAATATTGAAAATTTATTATCACAATTATTTTTTCAGTTAGCACCTATCATGTGATACCTCCAGCACTCAACCTATCTAACCAAGAAAACATCATTCAGAAATAATTCACTCTTTCTGATAGACAGTCCTTGAAAACTCTAAATCACTATTATAAATCTGTTTACTTACTAATTCATAGGCTATGTTGGTAGTGAAAATCCATTTATTACATGTGGGAGGAAAACCAAAATATCTGTAAAACCATATCTTTAAAACATAGCATGGGTTCTTGGGATGAGCTTTGTGCTGGTTTTCCAAAATAATTGTGGCCTTTTTACATTTTACTTGTGCTTTGTCACAGTAGCATGTTATTCATGAATGATACATGATCTCTCTTGTCAAGTTATTGGGATTAGCATCATATCCTTTGCATGCTACCATCCGCCATCTGAAGGAATAAATGTTTCGAAAAATAGTTCTCTGTTCTGAGATGCTTCTCTCTGGATAAATTTCTTGTAAGATCTAATATTAGCGTGTCACTTTGCTTTGATAATCTTTTACTTTCCATCAGCGATCCTTTTAAATTTTTAAGCTTGCAGGTTCTTGTGGTGTTCTAGTGTGTCTTGAACTTGGTTGTTTCTTTCATTTTTATTTTCGACAAAACTGATTTGTCTTCGCCACGTTCTAAAGCAATACCTGCTTTGGACTTTTCTTGATTCTTCCAGGTTTTGTTGTCAATAAGTGTGATAAAATTGAACTAAACTTGAAGACGGGCTATAAATATAAAGTCTTCTCTGGAGTGTTGGTATCAGCTCCAATACTAGAGTTGCTTTATAGCTAAGAATTTTCAGGCTATTTTGTAACTATTTATTTCTGAACTTCTGTTAGCTTGGATCCATTTTTGTTTCATCCATCGCGCATGGTGTATTGTATAAAATTTTTGTTCTTTTCTTTTTGAAATTTGCTTTTGACTCGAAAGTCTTTCTTTAACTGATACAACATCGTCTCGATTTCTATGTGAATCATCAGCAACCAGTCGGAATGTTCTGTTTTTAGATTTTTCAGATTGAACTGGATCTTGATAAGAAAATTATTTGATCCTATTCAACTTTGATCTATCACTCTACTTTCCCTGTACTGCATGTGTTTTCTCTTGGGGATATCTGTTGGAAAGTTAAAAATGCATATTCTTGCATAATTTTGCTAATATGTAAACCACTTTTTAATGATAGTTCTTATCAGATATATGCATTTTTAGAGAAGTGTATTTATTACATCAAAATGGCTGTGAAAGATCCAAGCCAAGTAATTAAAAGAAAGCCAAAATTAGCTTCCAAGCAGATGAAGCGATATTGATTAGTTACTGAATGGTTCCTTTTACTCGTTTGACTGACGACAATTGTAGTGTTCTTGAATGCTTTCAAGGTTTTAGCTAATGTGATGTTTAAATATAGCTTCAACATTTGCTATCGATTCGTGTAATAATGGTGACAATAAACATAGCCATGAGTTTATCCAAAGACAGGTACCGATCGATCGTACACTCGAAGGAGAGAGAGAGAGAGTGTGTGTGTGTGTTCTTGCTGTCTCCGCAGGTAGACCATCTCAACATGCTTACTGGTGCTCCTCACGTGAAACACGTGGAGGGTGCCTCTGCATCGATCACAGATCCAGCCGCCCACATCGCTCCTCTGGATTCACGAAGAAGCAAAATCGACCGTGTGTTCTTCTGGGTTTGATCGAAATTTGGTACCGGCGGAGCACAGCCCAAGACACTCACGTGCCAGTGGGCAGGAAGAGCGATAAATTGAAACGCCCCAAAAGTGTACCGTTGAATCTGTCCCTCTGGGACCCGCTTCCGTGAGGGATACTGAGATCGATGATTTGGTCCTTCAAGATCGAGTGCATATTATTCCATTACAAAGGAGGAGGATGTGGTAGGTGCGAAGTATCTCGGCCGCTTCTTCCCTTTCTCTTCATAAACTGGACATCGCCATCACGCAAAGCAGCACAAGAAAAAGCGAGAGATGGCGGCTGAGGAAGCGGGACACTGGGAGCACCCGTACGTGCCGAAGGATCTGAAGCTGCCGGACTATGTCCCCTGCTTCCTCTCCCAGAAGGACATCCTCGTCCCCTACCTCGGCACCTCCTTCCTCCTCGTCTCCCTCATCTGGCTCTTCTCCGGTCTGCTTTTCCTCCCTCTCTTTCTTTCTTAGTCTCGATCCAATCTTGTATAAAAGATCAGATCTTGTCGCACATACAGTAGCCTTTCGCTGACAAGATTCATCTTTTCTTGATCTAGTTCATTTCCTTCTCTTATTTTTGCCTGAAATACGATAGATCGTAATGATTTTGCTCTTCTCTCTTTTGCGATACTTACACTGCAAAGCAATCGATTGATTAGTTGCTAGATATTTCGTCTTGGTTTAGTTCATTGAGGATTTTCGTGCGAGAACACGTGCTTATTATTTTGATCCTACCACGTAGTTGTAAGAATGCGTCTGAGAGAAGATTGTTAGAAATAATATCTAAATGGTTATCACTGAACTTTTGTTGATATCTGTCAAGTTACTTAGGAACTGCATTGCAGTGTTGACTCCAAACACACCCGGATGTATGATTGTGGGGTGACATAAAAGTTAGGCATTAATCTGAACTAGATGTTTTCCTTTTACCCCCCCCCCTTTGACCATCAAGAATGGCAGCACATTGGAAAGGAAAAATAAATCCTCATAGCAGTTGAATTCATATCAGCATTGTGTATTATTTCCCTTGTTAGTTGAATTTATTCCCTTTATCTTCTTCTGCGGTTGTAGGCCGATCAAAGTTGTCTAAGACTGATAGGTTGCTTATGTGCTGGTGGGCATTCACGGGGCTGACACATATTATACTTGAGGGATACTTCGCTTTCTCTCCTGATTTTTACAAGGAGAAAACTCCACATTTTCTAGCTGAAGTCTGTAAGTCTTTTCAGCATATGCCGAATTTGATTTTCAGTTTAACAAATTTATTTGGAGCTTCTGAACAGAGTTTGGTGACAACTTAGATTTTATGCTTTTTATTGTGATCTGAAATGCCAGGGAAGGAATATAGCAAAGGTGACTCTAGATATGCTGGAAGAGATGCAGGTATTGTCACTGTTGAAGGTATCACTGCTGTTCTAGAGGGTCCAGCCAGCCTTCTTGCAGTGTAAGGCTTCGATTAGCTCTTTCTTTTCAGTAAAATTTTTTATTTATACATGCTGTTTGCAAGTGCTGGGAATAGGCTATATATTCTACTGAATTGTTGGAAGCAAGTGCATTATGGAAAATTACCATGAGTTTGCATTTGGCATATAAATATGTTAGTTAGGAGATTATACAAATATGAACTCATGATCACAGAGTTGGAACTCCTTCCTATATGCTTAAGCCTACACCAGGGCTACTTTCTTGGATGATTTCTTATATTGTTTGTACCTGTGGTAGGTATTTCATACTTCATTGAAAAGTTGTAGTAGGTCAGTTTTTGAGAAAAGAAGGAAAACCTTGTACTTGTTCCAATCCCAAACAATTATTGTTGAATGATCTTAAAGATCTTGTAAAAACCACTTTAACCAAGAAACAGTTTGAGTATTGCAATTTCACTTGTATTAATGGCTTGATTTTCATGTTTAATTCATGCAACCCAAAACTCCTTTCCTAGACCAAAAAGACTCATTCCCTAGGCCAATTCTATACTAATCTATACTACATTGGCTTTTGGCAACTAACTTGACTTTAAATAGGGCTCTCCAGGGTTTCCAAAATAACATTAACATTTCAAATTAAGGATGAAAATACAATTATGTTCTTAATCAAGTAGGACTAGGACACCCCTCAGACAGTGGCGTTTGTTGGGACTTGGTTAGTCTTGACTTATGTCTTATTAGTTTGGTCTGATTACTTTCTGACTTGGTCAGAAGACTGAGACCCACCATTACTCTTACTCAAGCGCTTCTCAGGTCCAGTAAAGATCAGGGTCATCCTGTTTAGACTGTTAGGCCCTAGTGTTCATGAATTATTCTATGCTGATAAAAGGGTTTTCAGTTTGCTGAAATTTTTTGATTAAACAAAATGGCTTGAGCTAAGATATCAAATACTTAAATGATTTGATCAAACCAATTGATTGAAGCCAAAACTTGATCACCTCTGGGAATCTTGATTAGATGAGCTTGGGCCAACCCAAGTGACTGCCTGGGCACCTTGCCAGGGTTATATTGAGGTGCTTGGGCCTTAGAGAGCGCCCATTAACATCCCTGATGTCAGTATGTTCACCTTCAATCACATGCCTCTTCATAGTTCAGGGTGATTTTATCATTCATATTTATGACGAACAAACAGTGAAAGCTCTTAACTTTTCTTTTTTTGGTGGATTAATGCTATATATATATATATATATATATATATATTCACACACACACACATATATATATTGCCCTTTGCTCGTAAGAGTCCACTAGTTATAGACCAAGTGATGTAAGTTACCATGTAACCAGTTGAAAGATATATAAAGATGCCGTAATATCCATGGAATGACGTTTTCAACAAGAAGATAAATCAATAAAGTTGTTTTGATAGAAAATAATTGCTTTATAATTTATATCATTAATATTTCTGTAACTTCATCTGTTTGGGATGATATTCTTCAGGTACGCAATTGCCACTAGGAAACCCTACAGTTATATTCTTCAGTTTGCAGTTTGTCTTGGCCAGCTCTATGGTTGCCTGATTTACTTCATAACTGCTTTCCTGGAGGGTGACAACTTTGCAACAAGCCCTTACTATTATTGGGCATACTATGTCGGAGCAAACAGCTCATGGGTTGTCATCCCCTTGCTGATTGCGATCAGGAGCTGGAAGAAGATAACTGCAGCACTTCAAGCAGAGAAAAAGATGAAAACTAGATGAACTTGAACTCACTGTCATTCTCGTGAATCCAAAAACCTCCTAATAAAATGGTGATTTGACTTGATGTTTTCTGCGGAACACTTTTTTAGATTTGACTAGTTGTCTTAAATTATTTTCTGGCCGGAACTAATTTTGTCATGCACTTGCAATATGTTGGACGACATGTTTGATTTAGACTCGATTTTCTCCTAGTCTTGAATCATTTTCTGGCTGGAACCCATTTTATCATGAACTTGCAATGTCTCAGAAGTCATGTTGTTTTATTTGGACTATCAGTTATAATAAGAAAACGGCTTTGGCCATTGAGAAATTAAAGACTCTCTACCAGCATGGATTGTAAAGAATGTTATTGTTATTTTCTTCCGGGTTCTAGGTGGGATGTTGTCTTTGTTATGAAGTACTATTATTCAAATAGTCGTCCTTTTCAGCTGGCTGTAACTTATGAACCTGATCGACTGTAAATAGTTGGGATTTTACAGTTTTTTTTTTGTTATTTTGTTATTGTTATATCATTTTGTGATCATGTGCATCTGCTCTCTAGCTTGGAGTGCCTTCGTTTCATCCTACAGGTTATTGTTCTTTGGGATTGCTGGCTGCAGATTCAAATTTTAAGACAAGCTGCTATCTAGCTTTGAGTACCTTGGTTTCATCCTACAGTGCACTGTTCTTTAGGGTGATCTATTCTTGCTTTCAGAAATCTAGAATCTCGGAATAGCAATTACAAGCTATAAACATGTAGAACCTTGGTGTAGTAGTTACCAGAGTTCTCTTTTACCTGGACCGATATTAAGCAGGCAAGTACCTGTCGGTGGATTGATACATGGATTGCTCTCATTTCGGGCGAAGCGATTAGAGTTTGGGAATGGGAACCCTCTTCTCTTTAAGCAGGGAATCTTGCTTGGAGAATAACTCTAAAGCGATTGTTATCTCACTAACCTCCTTCTCGCTATAAGTCCTACGATCTTTTATATGTCATTAGTAAAGAACGACTTTCGAGGTTATTCTTGTAACCTTGTTGGCCCTTTAAAGACTTGTAAAAGAGAAAACATTTTATAAGCAATGTAAAATACAAAGATAAATTTCGTAAACTCTGAATAATCATACGACAAAGAGTTTAAGGTAGTTTATCATATGTAAAAATTCTCACTCATGAATGCTCTTGTAACACTTACCAAATCAATCGATGAATCATCCCTTAACAATACTCTAGAGACCCACCAAGCCATGTGTCACCTAGGGTTCTAGGGGTCTGAACCACAGGTGATTGTTCTTCGCTCATGAAAATTCTTATAAGTTATGGGCTAGAGGTTTAGTTTTTAAGTAATTTTGTCTCTATGTGATGATCGTGCACAAGCTATACTCAAAAGCTAGAAAGGGTTGTAAAACCTAACCAAAATGGACCGTCAAACCTATTGAAATCCTCTTACATATTATTTAAGGTATGAACAAGATCAAAAAGTATGGACATTGCATCGAACACCTTCACTGTTAATAGTTCTTCTCACTTTGCTATATGTTTGGTCTTGCTTTAGTTGAAATACATCACTGGTCTCTCACTATTGTTGTTGAGTAGTCAAAACTTTAATCCAATAATACTATTTTAACTCACCACTAACTAACTATAATGTGAGATTTATCTTTGTTTGCATCCATGGATCCATCGATAAAGTAAAAGGTCTTTCCTTGTTTTGTTTTGATCCCTCAAATTTATTGTGATGGTTGAACTGGATGGATGTAGATTGGAGCTTTAATGAATATCTCCTTGTAGAATTTAAAGTTTTGAGGCCTTGTCCTCTATAAAATTTTCTCATTAATTCTTTTTCTACTAGTCATCGCCTCTAAGTAAGTTCACATCACGTTTGCTTTCGATTGCCACTCTATTAGAAAATAAAGTGGATAAGCTACCTTCAGTAGAATTGATCATCGTTGGGGGGGGGGGGGGGGGGGGGGGTTTCAACAATTGCTATCAACTGTTAAGTTCTCTTCGAAAACATATAGAGCTCCCTTGTTAGATAATTAAGAAAATTAGATAACACAATCTCATTTGTTCTCTCAAAAACTGAAAAGGTTAAAGGTCACTTGACTTCGTCTACCTCCTTAAGGGTGTATTCCATGCATCGAGCTGATTAATAGTATTGACACTCTTTACTCATACTTCGAAAGTACTCAAAATGTCGTACTTTATGAGTTGAGTTAATTATTGATATTTATCTTCTTAATCAAACTTTCGGAATACATAAATTATTGTTTGGAAAGAGTAAATTTTCATCCTGATTAGAGCAAATCTTTGCTATATCTGGTCATCCGTCTCTTAGTGTACCACATTATTTATTTTTTTTATTGACTACTCGTTTGAGTAAAAAGGATATAATACCACATGTTATCTACTCCATTCCTTGGTCGATCATAATGTATTGATACGAAGTCTCTCAATTTGATTATTTTAATGAAAAATTCTTCGACATAGGTCTTAGAGTTTACTATTGGTTTCTCCTTCTCCTCGATTTCATTTCAGAGCTATAATATTCTTCTTCCACGACAACAGGGGATTGATGGCTTCACAAAAATTACGTTGACAATATCGAGCCATAGCTCAAACTCAGTCAGCCTAATTTTTATGTGTATTATACGTTTTTCACAACACGTTTGTCCTTGTAATCTTTCATGTAAAATTAATCTTAAATAACCCATTCATTTTAGTAGCTTTATTCCCTACGAGGAACAAACTAAACATTACGATGCAGAGACCATCGACCTATAAAGGTGGAGAGATGTCTAACGAGCCAAAAGGGCCTTATTGGCATTGTATGTCGTCTGTACATCTTATTTATGCTTTAGAGAAGGATAAAAAAGGAAAGAAAATTTGGTTCAACATTAACAAAAGCTTAAGAGGCTCTTACAATTGACCATGAAAAGGATTACTTGGTACCTATATCCTTTAGTCATGTTCAAGAGTGACTTTGAGAAGGCTTATAGTGATATTTTTTTGGATTACCATGGACATTACTCTCCTTTTTCTTGATAAATTTATCTCATGCGATTATCTTGTATTTCTTCTCTGCTTTTTCTTATCTGATTAATAGGGATTGTTCAAATTATTTTAAAAGTTATTATGGTATCACATATTTAACTGATTTTTCCTAACTCATACAATATCATAATGTGTTTGTCTACAAATAATCAGCGAAATCTCTTATGGTCCCTTAAGGATCTACAAAAGAGAATATGAGTTAGAGAAAACATTTAACTCGAGATCCAACAAATAATCATTTCAATAAACACTTGATAGGTAATGTTAATTATAAATATAGACTTTGTAAACTTTAAATAATCGTGTGACAAAATATCCAAGGTAGTATGTCGTGATCAAAAGTTTCCATAAGTGTCCACATAATATTATTGTGGAATAAGACAATGAACCAACACTATCCCTAGGGCCTATCTAGCCATATGTCACTTGAGTAGCTCCTTAGTGTCGTACTGGTTAACATTTTGTACTACTCTACGGAGTTAGAAAGCCCCCAAAATGATACCTAGATGATCTATTTTTGAGAAGTTTTGTCTCTACAGTGTTAATTACACACAATTTACATTTACAAGCTTGAAACATCCATAAAAATCAACCAAAATTGGGTTACTAAACTCATTGTAAGTTCTCTACGTGCAAAGCATGAACAAAATCGAAGTACATAAACACATATAAATATTATATCGAATACCTTATTTATAATTTATTCGTGACATTCTCCCCCATTTATTCTTTCGACATCCTTGTCAAGCCTTTACAGATACTACTTATCCTCACCTTTGCTAAATATTCAATATTTTGCTTCAATTGCAACGTGCCTCATGAATCCCAATGACTTTCTATCATTGTTGTTGAGTAGCCGAACTTTGATCTACCATACTGCTTCAACTCGTCAATAACTCTGACTTTTGTGCAAGATCGATCGAATTGTACTGATCTTTATTGGTTTCTACAAATACTTTAAACGAAGGAATAAACTTTCCATATTATGCTTTAGTCTTTCAAATATCTCGCGTCACTTGAACTGATAAATGTTTGTTGAAGTTTCAACGAGTATCTTCTTGTAGATTCTAAAGTTTTTTTGAAGTCTTTTCTCCTCAAAATTTGTCCATCGATTTCTTTTCTATTTAGTTTTCGCATCGAAGCTTCGTGCCTTAGGTAGGATTGATCATGTTGGATACTTACAACTTGTATTGTCTATTGCATTTAGTTGATTAAAAGACTCAAAATGATGAACCAATTTTCCTGAGAGCTCAGCTTATATTTCATGTCATAAACATTTTAAGTCTCCTGATAGATAGATATATGGGAGAAAAATCAAATTCTTATGACGTGGACCAAATCCAAAATTGAGTGGGTCGAACGTAACACTGTTGAATCCTCCATGTCTTGCCATAGACGATAAATGGGTGGCGCGGTGGCAACCGTTCTTTGTGCTCCTCAACTGCCGTCCTCTCCACCGCCCCTAATCTCTCACGATGGGGTAGTAGCATCGCCGTCTTCCTCGTGCCTCTTGGCCTCCGTCTCGATCCGGGATTGTGCTCTCCGGGAACCCTATCCCATCCGAGGAGAAGGCCCTCGAGCAAGAGCGTGAGATCCTCCCTTGCTGCGCTGCCGCCTCGCCGCTCTTCCCCCAGCCCTTGACCGTCGGTGCCCTCTGTCTGTTCGGCCCCTCCACCAAGGGTCAAGAATCCTTCCAACGTCCTCCTCCTCCCGCCGCCGCCGCCCCTGGCGCTTTTATTCTGCGGCGCCGCCTCCGAATCCGCTGTAGATCGCGAAGGGGGTCATGGAAATCCTCTTGATCGCCCACGTGAGTGCGCCGTTCGTCTCCGTCCGGAACTGGTCGGTGGCCGGCAGTTGCCGCAGGCCGGCGCTTTGGCCGTCTTCCTAAGGTCGGCGTGAGGTTCGATAAGGTATACAGCTCTCCCGCCCTTGGATTGGGCGAGGGCCACTGCGGCCTCTTGCCAGGTAAATTCCTCCTTTCGTTGCTTAGATTTTGCTGTTGAATTCATTTTAACTTCCTCTTTGTCTTTAGATCGACTTGTTGTTAGCTAGATATTTAGTCTTCAGTTATCCTTCGCTTTGTTATAGTGTTCCTCAATCGATTTAAATAAGATCCTTAAATTTATGTTCATTTCAGTTTCCAGAAGTCTTCAATTATTGGCTTTTACCGCAGCAGCTTAGAAAAATTTTGGTTCCAGTTATGTCCTTTTTTTTATCTGCTCCTTCTACCTTTGTCTTCTTAAATGGGGATTTTGTCAGCAAATTATGGACATTCCATAATAATATTACTGAATGTGGATGGATTTACTATTCTCATCTATTAATTAATTAAATTAGTTAAAACATCAAATTCTCTGTCAGACACAGTGCATATGAACGTATGCCTTCTTTTGGTTGGATTGAGGGAAAAACACCAGCTAGTTCGGTTATTCCCTTACAAGTATATTGCCCGTGAAATGATCATTGTAACACCAGATCTTAGATTAACGAGAAAAATAGCTTCGCTTGCTATTAATCTTTGTCACTACACTGTTGTATATGACATTGGTTCTGAAACAGTCGGAAGCTAACCTAACTAAGTCTTGCTTGTGTATCCTTATTTGAGTATAACCAAATTCTGGGTTTCACATCCTAGTAATGGATCGAGGCAAAGCCAATAAATATATTCGGTTATCAAGCAATCCCCTGTGGAGCTTCTGTTCCTTTTTTAAAGTATCTAGAACCAAAAATTCATCATTTCTGATTGGTCGAAATATAGTTTAACATGAATGTGCTATCTCTATCTATAATTAAGTGCCTCTTGCCTTCCAAAAGTCTTTTTGGCCTGCTTTAAGCATGACATGAATTATCTTCAGCTCAGGTTGGTGCTTTTGGGTATGACAGCCATCCCATTTGTTTCTCTTCCTTTTATTTGACCATTGGCTTAGTCTTGTGGTTAAGACTTTAAGGATCACTTTGATCTTAGATATATCTTCTTGTTATTTCCTGCTTTCTGATTAACTTTGTTCCTAAAAATTGATGATGGAAAGGTCAAACAATTCTGTTCAAACTTCCAATGCTCCAGGAACGAGAACATCCAAAGAACATGATATAAGTCTGATTGTATTGTGTTTGCGATGGCCTGATCCCCACATGGATAGTAGAACAACCTGGAAGCCACTGATAATTGAAACCTGAAGAACACATGCTTTTAACAATCTCATCACTGTTGGTCTGTGATTTCTATAAAGCTTCACTTAGGTTATATTCTGCATTTTGATTGTGTGTAGGACACCTCATTTGCAACAGACGACCTAAATGTATTACTAAGTTGAGTAAATCTTTAACTGCTAACTTTGAGAGTAGACCCTTTTTTTTTGTATGTGTCCATTGTTAACAAAGGCTGTTTAATATATTTAGTTTTGAAGTTAACTTGTTTAACCTGAACTATGGGAGTAAGTATGTGTTTTACATTGTTGTTATGATCGACAAAATAAAAGCGCTATAAGTTGTTGAGTGGTTGTATATAGATGGAAGAGGCATTAGGTTGATTGGTGCAAAATAAATGCATAATAGAAGCGTTCATGTGTTGCTGTTCAAATAATATCTTAATACAAAGAGCTCTTCTGGGGAAGATGAAAAGTTGTAAATTTTATAAGACTACTGTTATACCAAAAAAGTTGGATAACTATGTGAAACTAGAAAATTGAGTTTGGCAGAAACAGAGACAAGGGTAGAAGAAAGGACCACATCATTTTTTTTTCTTCACCTAAAATCCTTATGTGCAATACTGAATGACATGCCTCCTCGTGTGATGAGATCCTCTGATATGTTAACCTTCCTAAATAGGACATTTGCACATAAAAGGAAGCAACAGGTGGTTTTTTCTTCTTGTTTTAAACCACCTTCAACTACCTTTCTGGGACTCCCTAGCTTAAAAATAAGGGTGCTGTGGTAGGATTAAAGATGAGGTAACTGAGAAACTAGAAAAATGAGTTGGTAGGAACAGAGACAAGGGTTGCGGTAAGGACTACATTTTTTTTTCCTCTTCACCTAAAATCTTCATGTGCAATATTGAATGACATGCCTCCTTGTATAATGAACTCGTTTGATATTTTGACTTTCCTAAGTAGGATACTTGTACATAAAGGAAACAACAGGTGGTTTTATCTTGTTGTTATAAGTTAACTTTAACTTACTTTAATTTAAAAAATAAGTGTGTTGAGGTAGGATTAAAGATGATAGAACTGGTTGCTTCTGATACAGGATAGGACCACCTAATTAACAGTTGCTACTGACATTTAAATATACCCATATTACAGTTCGAAAAGTAGTACAGGTTGAGTTTCACTATTTTTTATCCGAGTCATGGCACCATTAGATCGTGGCCTGACAACATGTGCAGGTCAATTCCTAATTGGTCCTACTTCATTTTATTTTCAATAATGCTTCACTCCCAACTTTGCTTAATCCTTTAAGAGAATATCGTCCTTATGAGGATTGTCATGCTGATTGCCCCATGTCGACATGCATCAAAATGTACAATGTGTCTGATTACATGTCATGCCAATATATGCCAAAAGGTGTCAACATATGGGTGGGCCAATTTTTGGAAGGTGTCATGCCTCAATTTATTTGCAAGGTGCCAGGATCTCCATCAAGGTGTATGGTATGAATTCACTTGGCAAGAAACCATTAATCATGCTTCTAGTATATTTTGGATAGTTTTCAGATGCAGTACTTAATATTTCCATTTTGGTGGATTGCTTATCAATTTGTCTGATGCTTTGTTTGCGATTGGTCAGAAGTTTCAGGAGAATCTCTTAGGTAGCTGGTGCTTCGGATCACTGAATTTCTGAACAAGACAGTCCTATGATTGCCTGAAAAGCTGGCAGTTGCTAATACATCAATCGATCAAAATGAGCCGAAAGAGCTGTCACGTAACAGACGAGCTAATTCCCTTGAGGATCTTCTTTACACCCTTGATCGACCAGCTCTCCAGAGGTAAAGATCTGGTAATAGCAAACTTCAGTTTGTAAGTCGTAATGACGACAAGATTCACAAAGAGTTCTCCAACAGAGAAGTAACTCGATGAAACCTCCTCCTGGGTGGCAGTGGAAACCTCAACTTGTCCATTGGGATGTTCATTCATGCAATTCCAATTAAATGTCTTCTCACCGGCCCAGCTGGCTTAATGCAGTCCCGGTTTGATGATTCTTCCCTACAGCCCTACATCATTCACAAAGAAAAGGATGGCAGATAAGGACCTCAACGATACAGCACATTTCAGGCTTCTTTAGACCATGACAAAGGATGTTGTACCAGAACTATATTCTTGCCTAGGTTATGCCTTGTGTTATGAATGGAGAAGTTCCATGATTTACTCTGTTCTGGAATTATTTGGTCGTGTGAGATGATTTCCCTGATGTGAAGCACGACAAGAACACTCGTATGTATGTATGTATGTATGTATTCAACTTTGTGTTCCATCACTAGCTTTTAAGTACACAGGACCGAAGAGAGGATGATGACATTTGAATCCTTTGTATCATCAATCAATTGGAGGTGCAATTTGCGTGTTCTTTGTACATTTTTCTGACGGTGATTCATGGAAACCTGAGATGATGCATTGTGAGATGATGCGAAGAAACAACAAAACCAAGAAAAAATATATCAATCTAAGATGTAGATTGGAAGCACAACAGTTTGATGTTGTCCTCAAAGATCTCATTACCCCCAAGCTGTTTTCTCAACGAATCAAGATGACGAGAAACAAACGTGATGACGACCAGAAGACAGTGAACAAAACTTGCAGCGCGGAGGGGGGTGGGGAGGGACGGAGGGGGAACGATTCACGCACGCGATCGAGCCTCCGTGTACGCACTCCTGCCGTACTGCAACATCATGACGTGATCCGTGCCGCTGCCCGAATCTCGGAGCAGCGTCGTCGTCGTCGTCGTCTCCTCCGTCGACCGCCATATGTTGTCCCGGACGTGCAGCAGCGTCAAGAAGGGTAGCAGCAGCTGTTCTCTGCACGTGATCTCCACCTGATTCAAGAACATGGAGGGGTTGCACGTTGACGTGACAGTCTCTTAAACAAAGCACAGCACAAAATTACAGACCAAGCAACGATGTCTAAGAAGCACAACCACAGGAATCTTCAACAGTTTGATCCATCATTATGGCTACTCCTAATAGGATAATGGTCGTTGATATTTTACACAAAGCATAGCAGTACGTGTCGGGTCATCAGAGATTATAATGATATTTTATTTCTAAATTTATTTTAATATATCCGAAGTGAGATTTAAATTTAACGAAATTATTAAGATGATATAAAAGAAAAATTGAATGATGTGAAACCACCACTCACTCGCATAATTTATCTATCTACGGTTCTCACATCTACCGACTTCTCGCACAAGCAGACAGACTAATTAAGAGTGATTAGAAACACATATACGATCAATCATTGTTCCCCATAACTGCACTCTCCTTTGTAATCCTCATCATAAAGCACGCATCATTGGTTTTATATCATATATTAGACGTACCTTATTCCATGTCACATCTTATTGCGTGCACCTCCACTTAATTCATCAGCAAGCTTTGCTCCGTACACGAACACACACTTGCTGTAATTATTAAGGCTGGAAGAGAAGGCTGATCCGAAAAGCACGCCGAGGAATCATTCTCATTTATTTATCTCATCTCTCTCTCTCTCTCTCTCTCTCTCTCTCTCTCTACCTAACAGGAACATACAGCACACACACAAAAAAAACTGCATGCACGTCTTCTCACGTTGTCTGCTATTTTCTATATACGAAACCCCACACATCCCCTTTGCTAAGAAGCCTAAAGCAGGTCAACATTCTCTTGCTGGAAGATAATGGTGGGAAACCCTACGGTGTAGCAGAGCTTCCCCATGCACATCTTCCACGGATAAGCTGGTGAGACATGGAAGGCACAGTTGGTGGAGGAGATGAAGGGCGTGGTCCTCCGCTTTCCCCCCCCCTCCCTCCTATCGTGCTTTCATGCCTTCGCCTTCACCACTAGGGGAATGATTCTATTTGTGGCCATGGAGTCCCCACTCCATGCATTCGTCTTCACTCCAAAGCCTATGATGCGCGCTCTCGCGCGCACACACATACGTATTGCCACCAATGGGCCCTCTCATTCATATTCTCATCAAGTGCACCACTTAAACCCTTGATGTCACCTCTTAACAAGAATTCTCCGCCTCGTAGGACCTAACCACAAGGCCACAGCATGATGACAGCCCCGCGAAAGCATGAGACCATCAGCATTGCATGGAAAGGAGAAGCCATGCACTGTTCTATGCACCAAAGCATTTATTCTCTTCTAACCTTATATCATTAGCTTGCTAATTCATAGCGGGAAACAAGGAGAAATCTAGTCAACCAATGCCACACAGTTGGCCTCACACAAACAGCATGTAAGTTGCATGTCACCAATTCAGCAACATACATCAGGATTTAGTATATTAGGTTTTTGAGTCCTAATACAACAAGTCCAGCCGAAATAAACAATATGTAGATGATGTGCAAGACCTTTGCGATTGCAAGTTTCATTCAAATGGCATGAAATTTTTGGCTGACTTTAACTAGACTGGACCTATTTAGGTTTGAATTGAAATATGTTGACATCTCTATAAATACTGTTCAGAAAGGAAAAAACTGCATATATGAATAGGATGAGATTTTAGGCACCAAAGAACTTGGAAAATACAATGACAAGCAAACAAAACAAAAGAATTAAGACTTGTATGTGTATCTCACATCTTTTAATAGATGAGATTCTCCCATATGCTAATGTTTGCAAAACAGCATAGGTCTAGCATGAGTGTTGGAAATCTGATCTTGTGCAAGGGTACAGTTAATTTGGGGTGAAAAAGATAAGGATTCAGTTCTAGTTATGAATTCTCCAAACAAAGTGGAATAATAGAATTGAGGCCAAAAAAGATTTGTAGTTTCAAGGATGGCTGATCAATACACAAAGATGTACAGCTGTGGCGTGTCGCAAAATTTATTTCTTCGGAGGAGTGTAAGATTAATATATCAACTGGAAGATAAATCGAAACAAAAAAATATCATAGTCTCTGTTGAATGAAATTGCTTAGAAAATTAGGTGAGAGAAAGACTAATTCACTTGTTACAAATGCAGAAGATAATGAAGCAGTAAATCCTATTTGCTCTTTCCAATATGGAAGATTGGATTTTGTATTACATGTATGTCATGCATGACTGACTGTCAGCAAAGACCTAAATGATCAAGTCAGGTTAGCAAGCATATAGCATTTTACAGCTAGTTTGCAGCCTAATCAAGCTTAAATGCATCCTTAGTCATGAAATGGATTTGGAAGATGAAATGGATGGTTCGACTCAAACTAGGAAACACCAGCATGAGAAATACCACAATCACAAACTATCTAATGGCTGATCATAGTCACAAGATCACACAAAAAAGTGTTAATTGCTACATTCTGTTGGACATAATGACAGATGATGCATGAATTGTATCCATCGCAAGGGAGATTACCACCCTGGGTTTTGAATTAAATTGTGAAAGCATCAAAGGAGGAAACTGGTAGCTGCACTCTAAAGATATGGAGTAAATGTTGAGCTTGATGGAATCTGCTAAGTAGACAAGCCTCTACCAAGTTCACAAACAAGATCTAACATCATGATGAGAAGGAGATATCCTTCGTGGGTGAAAGGGTGCCGTCCATGTAACTTCAACACTGCAGTTGGGTTCATTCATGTAAGGATAGCGCATAGCTTTCAGCAAAGGTAGGTGAAAGATGGCTATTAGGGCTGTCACAAGCAACCAACCGGGAAGGACAATAATGCCCAGTAGCACATCCACAGGATGAGATGATACTGAGAAGCCATTGGCTTCCCCGACCCATAAGGGAAGCATGGCATGCAAGGTTTTATATATATATGAAGCTCTTGCATCTAAAAGACTGCCTTTCTTAGGTATGTCTGTCCTATTTATGGCATGAAAAGCCTACATATAGAAAAGGTTTTCTTGCCATGATGGGTTAAACCACTGGGGTTTTACGGCCATCAACACAACAGAGCTGGGGAGGGCAACCCATGTTCCAACCCAAACAGTGCCCAGGATAAAAGCTTGGGAGAGGTCTGCTCGTGGTGATGAGCAATGATACGCCACTCAGACGTTCACATCCCACCTAATGTCATGCAACTACAAAAGTTAGAATCCCACATTTCTATGTACCCTTTTTAGCTCCCAGGTTCCTTTCACCATCCCAAAACCAACCCTGGGAATTAGGGCAGGAAAGTGCCAAGAAACCATGCCCGGCCCTCTCCATGGTGGCTGGTAGCATTTGCATTTTGGTGAAACCATGGGTGACCTTAAAATGCCTTCGTCTTGGCCATGACCAGCAAAGAAATATAAGTAGTGGCATGCATAGATTAGTCGGAGTATAATACCTCGTGTGCATTCTCTAAACCCAGCTTGTTCACCAAGTACTTCATCAGCAACCCCACTGTCATCCTCCCGTCCCTGTGAGCTATGCAAGATGAGAACCCCAAAGCCGAAAACCTCAACAGTAATATGATGAGCTCCAAATATAGCATCTAAAAGCAGCTCAAATAGGGAATCGTGTTGAGAGAGAGAGAGAGAGGGAGAGAGAGTTGGAAGTACTTAATCCTCAAGTAGCTCCTGGGTATCTGAGGCAGAAAAGGCTCCCTCCCTCTGCAGCGATTCCAAGAATAGAAAGGAAAATAAGAAGAAACATGATGTTAAAGACAACGGTTAATAGAAACAAGAAATGAAGAGAAGAAGAACAAGCAGAAGAGGCGTGTTTTCTGATCTTTTTGGTGGGACGAAGACAAGTACGACTTACTGATCTCTCGCGGCCTGAAGCATGATCCAAACACCCGATTGCGGTCGTCTCGGCGGGGTGACAACCCTCATCTCCGGCAGAACCTCTGGGCCTGACGGCGTCGCTGAGCCTGGTATGGGGTACACGAACTGTCGTGCGACGAACTCCGGCATCACCGGTGGCAGCGTCGTCGTCGCTGAGCTACCGCCCATGGCGAGATTAGGATTGCAACGCCCCCACGGCATCTCCCGCCTGTGACTCATCCACGGCACCATCGTCATCGCCATCCCCATCATCGGAGCACGGAAGCCGCTGACCCCCGGCCAAGCAACAGGGCACGTACCGGGCCCGGGCGACGCCGAAGAGGACGGCCGAGCGGAGAACAACTCGAGCTGTGTCGTTGCCGTCCTTCCCGGCGCCGCGTCCGTGGGAACCAAGGGAGGAGGAGTCCCCAAACCTAATTGGAGCCAGTCTCCGGAGCCGCCGTCGTCGCGCCCGAATTGCTCGTCTTCCGGAGCCGGAGAGGGCTCGTCAGCCATCAACTTGTTCAGCTTCAACGAAGACAAGCCGTCCAAATCATGGAACCGAGGGTCCCCACCGGAGAAGCAAGCCCCGTAGGAGTCGCAGTGCCGCCGGAGGAGGTTCCTAGCAGGGACCATCGCGTCACACCATGGTCCCGACCCCGATTCCCCTCCGGTCGATCGATCGACCAGCTCAAGACGAAGCAGAAGCCGGATAAGAACGGGTAGCGATCGAGGCGGGCGAGGACGAAACGCGCATGGAGGAGGTCGCAGCAAGAGAGAGTATGTCGACAGGTGACTCCTCCGGCTGTGGTCTTCACGATCTCTCACTTTCCATATAATTCCTCTTTCTTGGAAGCTTGTGGAGAGAAAGAATAGATAGAGAGAGAGAGAGAGAGAGAGAGATCCAATAGCCTGAGAAGAAAGCAAAAGAAGCAGAGAGAGGGTCGCAGGTCTGTTATTTATACGCACATTCATAGCCTTCAGAAAACTATAATCCCAATAAATACAATTACTAAGGGCTCATTTGCAAAAATCATAAGACTCATTATAGGGACTGAAATGTAAATAAGGGATATCGAAGGGACGGGACCAAAAAGGAAACGGAGGAAATAGCACAGAATATGGAGAGTGTTTACGTGGGCGGGTATGGAGCGGTGGTGGGGAAATGCATGTCCGGAAATGATTACATGGAGGGGACAAAAGGACGAGAGAGCCCATCGGCCTCTGTTGTTATTTTATGGCACGAATCACGAGGCCTGACTCAGTTTCCCCCATCATCCACCTCATGCCTTCCAGGTGTTCCCGAACCGGGCCGGGATACGGGCCGCCGTGCCGTGCCGTACTGCTTCCCTCCGAGCCTATGCCTTGTGATAGAAATATATATATATATATATATATATATATATATATATATATATATATATATATATATATATATATATATATAGAGAGAGAGAGAGAGAGAGAGTATAATCAAATGTATAAGCCTTCTGATAGAATTATAATTAACATAATCGAGGTTATCATATGATGGATAAGAAGATGAGACATACATCTAACTTAGACGAGACATTAGATGTAACATTTTGGTGATTACAGAATTTATTCGATTTAATTTCTTCACCTACGACAATAAATGGTAGCACACATGAATAGTAGCTTCGATGTTAATCCATTAACATTACTAGATAAAAAAGATCATGGTGGGTTTACGATGAAGATAAATGACCTAACACCTTTCTCGCCTAGGCAAGAATCTTAGGGTCCAAAATTTCTTGGCTTCATTGGACATGTCTTCTTTCCATGGAAGCAATCATTTTGCCAAGTGATCTATCTAATTTGCGTATCCTTTGATGAGGAGTAGTCCTTCAACATTGGTGGATAATGGGGTCACAATGTCTCTTGTTTTGATTTTGGTTTTCATTCCAAATCCTACTTTGTTCTTTAAGCTCGGATTCATGTTCTTGAGAAATTATGAATTCAATGATTCATAGTATTTGTCAATGCCTTATGGAGTTCTACATAGTATTTATCATTATTAAGGGAGCATAAGAATTAAGATTGTACAAGTTTCATCCAATAGTGTATTTATTTGGATTTTGCCACCCACAAAAACCTTTCGACAGCCATCGCTTAATATATATATATATATATATATATATATATATATATATATATATATATATATATATATATATATATATATATATCCTATCCGGTCGTCATCATGTCATCATCATCACCGTCATCAATGCATCTCCACCCAAACCAAGAAGAGAGACAAACAAAAGAAAAAAGGCATCACGTAGAAAAATACATGGGAAAGTTAGAGAGAAAGAGGAAAAGATATGTGCACTAAGGAGGAGGTGAGCTGTTGTTGTGTTTACAGGTAGATAGAGAGAGAGAGGGGTTGATGATAATGCATGCATGAGTTTGCACTTGCATTGATTACAAAATTGTCTCTTTTGTTGTATGGGAAGCAGGTGAGGCAGCGAGTCGATGATGTCGGGAGCCATGCGCCCCCGGGGGTGGTGGTGGGGCACCGGCGGGGGGGCCAGACCCCTGCCGTGTATCGAGCACCGGAGATCCTGCGGCAGCGGCTAAATGCGAGTGGCCCCCACAACATGCACCGGCCATCATGGCGCGTAGATACTTTTCCCGGTGCTCCAAACAAGGTTGACCTTCTTCCGACGTCTCGCTCCCACCAATTCCATTCTATCTCCTCGCTGAGCCCACGAGATCGGCGTACTAAATCTTTGCAGTCGATGATTGTAGAGCGTGAGGTGCACGACGACAGTGGCGCATGCAGCAGCTGCAGCAGCAGCAGCGATCGCAAGGCCATTAGGGTTTTCTTACAAATGGACATGGATGGGACGTGACTTGCTTCTTTGTCTCATGTATGCTGTCATGAGAGCTCCTACAAAATGTTTGAGGATTCCCATGCACTTCGGTCCCCATGGATCGATCGATGCTTTCTTCTCCTCCCTCCCTCCCTCGCCCTTCCTTCATCGGAAAAGGGAACTAACTCATCAGATAGGAAGTGACCCTGACATCCCCTTCCCTCTCTCTCCCTCTCTCTCTCTCTCTCTCTCACACACATTGAACCTGTAGGTATAGAGAGGAATCATGAGTCATGAGCACCAAAAGATATGCATCCAGAGAGAACAAATTCAAAGAAACAAGCCAACTGTTCCAAACAAGCAATATAGCTCTCATTGCCCCCTGCAAACATAGCCATGTCCAGTACCTGCCTATTCCCCCTGCAAATGCATGCCTGCCTGCCTGCATGCGTACGCACAAAAAGTAGGAGATGGCCACTTCACCTGCTGCGCCAATTCCCATATGTTCAACTCTCCTCCTTCTTCTTCTTCTTCTTCTTCCTCCACCACCACCACCACCTCCGCCTGCATCTTCTCTCCAATTGCTACTTCATGTCATGCCTTCTTCCCACCGCATTCTAGATATGATCACCTCATTTGTATGGCAGATTAAGCATGGCAGTGCTGCTGAGCATAGTGGCTAGTGTGTGGAAAAGCATTAGCTTTTTGTACTTCAGTGTGGTACTTTTCATCCATGTCCGAGCCAGCAAGAAAAAGTCTCAGCCCTTTCTTTCTCCATATGCGTGTTCTTGTCAGCATGTGGCCTCCAACATGATAACACCACCCAGTTTACCAGCACCAGGGAAATAGTATACAAAGGGAAAAGACATGACAAGATGTTTGAGGTCAGAAGAACTGATCATATTTCTCCCCAGACCATGATTAACGATGGAAGATCCTCTTGACCACTTCCTTCCCCCATTCTCATCAACCACTCTTGCTAAAGCAGGAGACCTCCTCCTGCTTTCTTCCCTGCAGTCTTCTACTCCTTACGGATTTAGGTACTCGACCAGTATTGTTCTCACTGGAAGTGACACTACATGAAGATTAGGTTGGCTTACATGCTTTAGGTCTTGTGTAGTAAATACTTCACAGGTGGTCTATGGAGCTTTCTTGTTGCTTCTTCTTCCCTACAGGTAATGTAATGATGGTTACTTCTCTTCCTTTTCTTTTTCTCTGAAAATAATATTAATTTCTATTTTTTTAAAGGATATCACAAATCAAATCGAACACAATTACATATATATACATGTTTTTCTTTTTTGACTTTATTCATCATTAAAAACTCACCAGACAGTTCATCAGGTTTCACTACTGTTCATCTTCGATAACTGTGCATTCAGCATCGATATCAACCATATGTTTATCTTAATCATCAGCCACCAATGGCTCATCGACCTTTACGAACTCTTCTGCACCGAGCTATGAAAATTTGGTTTCACCACTCATGATCGACTGAGAAGAGATGCTTAATCTAATACTGAGGTCTCTCAGCTCACACCACATTCCGATGTATCATCTGCCATAGTTATAAATGGTCGAACAGAGCGTGTCACCTTGAGGTGCTCAAGTAATGATGCGTGCATGAAGCACGTTAAGTTAAAATATCATATGATGCAATTATAATAGCAGCCTACACAGAAACCTGTAATGTATTATATAGAATTAATCGAGTTACTAATAATTAGCAGTTCAAACTTAAGTTTGACCTTTGACCGGACTTCGTCTTAATGATATGTGTCTTAATATATTATTAGATCTATCAAGTGTTAATGGTGGGTAATGTATAGTGGGTGAAGGAGTGGGTGAGTGTGTGGTGAGTACATCAGAGGAAACTGCACGGCCTCGGAATAGATTACTACAGCTTCCTACCACGCCCCAGACGTGGTGGGCTCCACCCCACCCGGCAGGGCCGATCCCGCACGAAGCCCGGCTTCGCACGCGCGCTCAGGGGTTGGGTGTGGGAGGCGGGTCCCGCCAGCCCGCGGCCCATGCAGGAGCGTGAGTTCCTTGGGGCCCCGCCGCTGTCGGGGACGGGAATATACGCCCGCGGCCGCCGCCCCAGTGGCTCTGACACCCCCGTTTCTCACCCATGTATCCACTCGCCTCACCAAGCCACTGGGCCCCGGCAGTCTGTCGCCTCATGGACCGTTGCCGTGGGTGAATTCGTTGGGGTTGGTTCCGAAAAGAGTAGCGCGACGTGGACTCCCATCATGTCTTCCTACGTATCATAAATTCCACACCCTTCAACCCAAATTTCTATTCTCTCTCTCGATATCGCTCGTTTGAAGTAGCAAACATACAATATTTTAAGCTTTATGTTGGGAATGATGCAAGCGTTCGGAGGCATGTCATCGGAGTAAATGGTACAACTCCTTGCATGGACTTGTCTTTTTCTTGTGGAGATGGAAAAGGTAATTAGTGATCCCGTTATGACAATCTTTAGGGAACTACTTGCATGATTATTTCTTGATTAAGGCCGAGTCAAATGAGAGACAAGTTTAGAGTGCATGCACCAGCCATCAAAAGAAAAGACTTAGCTGTAGATTTTGCATTAAGAAAAGCTCCCCTGTCTCTCGCATATAAATATATGTAAGAGCTCAGTCATCATGGGAGTGTGGCAGTGGCCGAGTAAGATGCATGTAAAGTAGCAAGGCAAGACATGGAATATTTTGGGGACAGTGGCATGCAGAGAAGGTCTCTTCCTGTCTAATGTATCCAACCCATGCTTAGGCTTTTATTCGAGGAGGCTTTGACAAATATATCCCATCCTTGAAAAGCTCATAATCACTGTAGTTAATCACGTCCAAGTGAGTCAAGCTCAATTTTGTACGGTGCAAGACAAATTAAGTATGATCGATATTAATCATGAGTTAATTAAGAAAGAGCAGTGGTTCTTCCGAGGATGTGAATGTAAGAATAAAGAAAGATGAGGAGGTGTAGTCTTTTGATGGGGAACGTCATGGCCAAGCATGGTGAAAACAAGGGGGAGGAGTATGGACGTGAGGGGGAGGGGAAAGGAAAGGCTAGGGTTTGTTTGATGTAGAAAATTGGTATTTAATGTCGAGGTAATTAGGAGGACACAAGGAAGAAGAGTAAAGAAAAGGAAGGGAAAGCTGGTTTGCTTTAGCTTTTGGATGTTAATAATAAGGAGGGGGCTTTGGAATCATCACATCTTCCTCCTCACCACCTTTTGTCACCGCCCACTTGCTGAGGTCTCGCCAACATGCCGACAAAAGGTGTGTGCTTCACGTCCACTATGAGCTTTCATTATAGTTCGAGAGACGCTGCGTTGTCCAAAAGCTTTGCCACTTTTCCTTGATTGCAGACGGGAAGCGCCATGGCCACTTGTTCCTCTCTCTCTCTCTCTCTATATCTCTCTCTCTGTGCTATTTTGAACACACATACTGTTTCAGGGTGTGAGTTTCACTTCTTGCAATCTTAATCAAGTGGTTTGGGGAGTTCTCATCACGTCTGCAACGCACCATTTGAAGTTGGAGTGGATATGCATTTGTGGAGTACCACTCGTTGAATGTTAATGCATAGAATTAAGAATTCTCAAGTCGATCACTTTATTTTGGTGATAGGATGGATAGACGTGAGTTTTGCATATGATTAAGATATCATAATCTTTGGGCCCCTAATGTTTTTCTTAACTGATAGTGGTGTCTAATTTATATAATAAATTAATTTAGGTCGAGATTAATACCCTTTTAATTTATAATTTACTCAGAAAATTCTCTCATAATGAATTGAACGGTCCATTTATGCTAAATTGGGTTTAATAAATTAAAAAAATCAAGAAAATAGAAAAACAAATAGGGTAACTAATTCTATCATAACTTTATGGTGTTATGCTCGAATGTAGACTTAAGCGGCAAATTGAGCTATAAAAATCCCTAAAATCATCAAAAAAAACTATAAGATAATATAAATATTTGTTTATATATTTTTTTTATAATGAAAGTTTGAGATGGGTTGGATAAATTTTATGATACTGAGTTGGATAAAAGCTCCTTATTACACATTCATAGATGGACTATGACTATGTACACTTGATTGGAGACTCAAGTGGATCAATGCTTGATTGTACAGTTGAGTGTGATACAATTCATTTACAAGTGTAATATCATGAAATTTGTCTAACTCACTTCAATTTTTTAACATAACAGGCAATATGGTACATTTCTTTTATTTGAAGGTATTTTTTATTTTTATTTTTAGGTTGATTATACAATCGAATATGGTTTCATTCGACTCGTTTCACAAATATGTATCCAACTCACCTCATAAATAAATATGAGATAAATAAATGTAACGCGTAGCAGATTTGTAGATGGACTATAATTATCCCTCTTAAAAGAACAAACCATATCACAAAGAATTTGTAGATGGAGATGCATGATGCCAAGCAACAAGAGTTCAACCAGGCTCGTTACAATAAAGTAAACGAAAAATCATCAACCAATATGGCTGCATTATTCATCTGGTTGAAATGTAGAACCAAAAACAAAATTATGTACTAAAAATACCTAAACTGATGTATTACACCCTGTGAATCGGGCTTTTCTTGCACTGTCAAAAGTTCTTGAACGATGGTGATTCATCTCACTCTCCTCTTTGATTATTGTGGTATTTCTAATCTCGAGTTTTTTGAGTGTCCAGCCTAGAATATTTCAAGGCACTCACAAGAGACCACTAGATCCGCTTGCAAACTGATTATATCACTTCCTAGTTCCCCTAGTTACCGGATGATGCAGATTTGGTAGCACTAAAAATTCCGTATCCCCGAGTCGGAGGGGTAGAACTGCCAGATTTACCTGGAGGAGAATCTCCAGAGTGCTGATCACTGGAGACAGCTGGTTTTTTAGTGCTGAAATTTCCATAACCGGGTGTTGGTGAAGACGGATTCTTATTCTTTGCTGTAGTCTCACCTCCTGAGTTTTGCATTTCACTGTTAGGAACTTTAGAACTACTGAAAATTCCATAATTTGGCGCATGAGATCCAATATCACCAGGTTTACCAATATTTAAACTTGCTTGGCTCTTTCCATTACCAGTTGCAGGACTCTTCAAACTGAAAATTCCATAACCTTTAGATGGTGAATCAGTATCATCAGCCTTGGTCGTAGTTCCATCTCCAGATCTGCCATCAGGAGTTCTTGCAACTTTGGAAATCCCAGGGCTTGATGGTGAAGGAGGAGTAGCGGCATAGAACTGTGGTTGCTTTGCATCAACCCGACGTCCTTGACCTTCAGTTCTCATAGGTTCCTGCTGTGTCCTCCCTTGATTCGTTGCTGCTCTAAAATAAGGTGCTGCATTATTTCTCTCTGACAAGTATGGCTGGTGAAACCTCCCCTTCACCACAGTTCGTTTTCTATATCGATTATCATCCACAACTGAAGGTTCCTCGGAAGTTTCAACAACAGATCTCAATGAGCCTAGTCCAGGCCCTGGAACTGTAAATCCACTGACAGGTGGAGTGACCTTATGATGTGAAGTGTCACTGATGTTCTTATCCATCAAACGGGCACGAGAAGATGCATTATCCGCATTTCCACTAATGCCAGAGTGAGTACTACTCCCCTCTGAATCAAAATTAAATAAATCTCCTGAGTCATTGGTATCGTTGAATACTTCCCAATCTGCTTCCTCTTTGAAGTTTTCTTGAGCCTCATCCTCAGCCTCTGAACTGCAATCAACGGGATCCCATTCTTCACTTTGGAGTACCTTCCCATCTTGGCTCGTACTGGTAAGTGCTTCAGGAGTGTGAGAAACAGCTCCTTGAAACCCTTTGGCTGCTGTTTCCACGACCTTGCTGACTTTCTTTCCAGACTTCTTTGTTCCAAACTTAGCGTGCTTGACAATCACATATGCTTGCCTTGTATCTACATGTGGACCACTTTCTATAACTGAAACATCTTCTATCTGTTTTACAGATCAATGCTCAATAAGTTTACTGGGTTAATGATCATGCATGAAGCAGAGCATTCAAAATTATTTATGTCGTTACATGGAACTAAAAGATCAGGATTGACAAATAATGAATTAAGGTATTCTATATGGTTTTAATGATAAGCAAAGCATAATAGTATGACACTCACCAGAGGTAAAAGTTGTGATATGAGCCCACCCAAGTCTTCCTCTTCTTTGCTTGAGGGCATAGCTGTACACTGTATCATAAAAAGGATGTGCATAAAGTTATTCATTTCGTCCATGTAAACAAGTAATCAGGATCTATCTCAACTAAGATTAGATTCTTCAAAGCTGTCAAAACTAGAAAATATTAGAGGACAATTAAATGGGGTATGGGACACTTGCTCCAATTTCCTTCATATTAGCCTCAGCATGAGAATGTTATTTATTAAAAGAGAGATGGAAAACTTGTAAATGTCTCTGTATCTTATGCTGGTATTTTATACTAAATATAGTGAGAAAAACGAACTCTTAAGATGAATACATTTGCACTTCAGTTCTCTCAGTAAAAACCAAAGTATAAATCGTATACAAGGACTTTCTACTAAGGAAGCAAGCTCTGTTACAACATATGTAAGATGGTGGAATCACACGCATAACAATCAAGTGATGAAGGTTCGAGGATGATGATACTGATATCATCTTCAATAAGAGAGATATTGAAGACCATGAGATTAGGCATGATGATGCCCTGATGATATCTCTAAGGATTTCCAAGGCTTTGTGAATAAATCCTGATCAACATTGAGAGCTTGAAAGACATTCGTTATTTGAAATTTTGAATACATTCCTAAAGTTCAGAAACTCTCGAGGGAGAGCATTGATAATTCACAAACCAACCCCTGACTGATCTCTTTATTTGATGAACGATTCCACCCAAAGTACCAAGACTAAAAGCCAAATTCCTGGTTGCTAATCTTTCGGCCACCTACAATGGCATCAATTGACCAATCCTAAGCCAAGTAATAGTGGTCGACTTTACTGATCACATGACCTTCAAATTCTCATCTAGCAAAGCTGCTAGAGTGATCAGGAGTGACCCTGTTGGATTCCAGCAATGCAACCCTACCCTATCAATGATTAATGTGATCACTAAAATTTATGTAGGATACAACAAATACTAAAGTATTTAAGCACCATAAGGCACTCAATGGGGCTTGACGCCTAAAAAAAAGTATTTAGCAAATAATAGTCACACCAGAAACCTTTCAGCTGAACCTAACATATCTTAATTAAAGAAAAAAAAAAGCAAAATAGCAACTGGAGAATCATCTATTAACTAAAATTAACACAAAAATGAAAAAAAGAGATCTCTAGGACTGTCAAGTTTGAAAAAAAAAAATATAACGTATCAACATTTTAAAGTAGCACAATCAAAGAAAAATAGTAAAATTACCTTTATCTTGTAACCACGTTCCATCAATCTTATAACCAAATCTGCTTTAATTTTCAAGTCTCTTAAATCCTGTAAGAAAAAGAATAAATATTTAAACATTTGAAACAGACAAACTGCACATAGAAAATGTTTCTTTTTTATTTTTCAGATGGAAACTTAAATGTGCAAAGGCAGCAGTTCTACACTATTTTTTCAATGACCGAAGAACATTCACTTTCAACTAAAGTTACATCACACATATCCAAAACAATCTTTTAATTTTAAACTCTCCAAGTACTGATAATCTAATCAAGTTTCACATGAAAAACACATAAGTACCAAGAAACAATTTATTCCATATCTATGTAAACTGGAGCCTTGGTTTTCTTTCACATATATTGAAATGAAATCGAGAACCAAGATTCCATGCTTCTGGAAACATACATGTAAATAGTCTTGCAACAATTGTATAAACATATAGGCTCTGTACATGTGTGTTGTGTAAAATCTTAAAGCTTTACCAGCAAGCTAAAAATCGAAGGTGATGCAAATCAAGTCAAGACCAAAATGCAAAACTGAGCTTAATTAAGTTTACGTTGACCATAAAAGTTATAGGATTAAATTTGCTTATTTTTCTATTTTTGGATTTATTTTTCTGGGCATTTTCTATGTTTGATTGAGTGATAGAAATTTTATTTGTCATTAGTGCTTATGCTGCTCAAGTCAGATTGGACAGTCAAACCAAAAGAGAATTTTGGGAAACCTTAGATGATATCATTCAAGGAATGTCTAAAACCGGAAAACTTATAATTGGAGGAGATTTGAATGATCATATAGGAAAAACATATGGTAATATAAAGGGGTGCATGGGGGTTTTTATGAGAGAAATGAACATGGTGGTATGATTTTAGATTTTATAATTTCATATGATTTTATACTTGTAAATACTCACTATAAAAAGAGAGATAAATATTTGATTACTTATAAGAGTGGTCACAACCATAACTAAATAGACTTTCTTGCTAGAAAGGTAGATAAAGTTATTTGTAAGAATTATAAAGTTATACTTGGTATACTTGGTGAAAGTTTAACGAATCAACGTAGATTGATGGTATTAGATATTTATTGTAGAAAAAAAAAATTACTATGACTAAATGGTGATCTTTTAAAGATGAAAATATAAATACTTTAAAGAATAAGATGAAAAAGGAGACGACTTGGAACTTAGATAAGGACAATATTAATATTATTTGGACTACGATCGCTAATAGGACTAGGAGCTTAACAAAGGAGATTCTTGATGAAACTAAAAATAGATATGTAACCTTAAGAGAGAGTTGGTAGTGATGCGAGGAAGTTCAAAAAGCAATTTTTACAAAAAGATCATGTTTTAAAGATCGGCAAAATTGTGAAAATGAGAAAAAAAAATTAAAGATATAAAGAGTCTAAAAAAAAGGCTAAAAAGATGGTTAGTATGACAAGATATAAGGCTTATGATGATTTTTGTAATAAATTAGACATTAAAGATATTGAAAAAGATATATATCGAATTGTTAAAGTTAGGGAAAGAAAGTGTAAGAATTTAGATAATATTAGACGCAAAGACGAAGATAAAAAAATACCTATTATTTCTATAAATTATTTAATGAATATTCCACACAAGATCCTACCTTTTCGCATTGATAATGGATGAACTTACTCGTCACTTACATGACAGACCTCTTTGATGTATGTTATTAAACACTGATATTGTCTTAGTTGATGAAAGACTAAGTGGAATTGATTATAAGCTTAAGTTATAGATGCAATTCTTAGAAACTAAAGGTTTTAGATTAAGTAGGACTAAAACTAAATATATAAAATGTAATTTTAGTGATTCTAGAAATAAACAAGAGAATATATTTAAATTGGATAGACAGGAAGTCCCTTTAAGTATAAGTTTTAAGTATCTTAGATCAATTATTCAATAAGATGGAAAGATCAGTGAAGATATTATTCATAAAGTAAAAACAGGTTGGTTAAAATGACGAGGAGCGTCAGGAGTCTTGTGTGATCATCAAGTACCATTGAGATTAAAAGAATTTTTTTATAAAAGAGTTGTGAGATCAACAATGCTTTATGGATTTGAGTGTTGGGCAATAAAGAAACAATATATATAGAAACTTCGTATTGTCGAGATGGAAAAAGGAAAGTTAGGAGTCTTGTGTGATCATCGAGTACCTTTGAGATCAAAAGAAAAAATTTATAAGAAAGTTGTGAGACTAACAATGCTTTATGGATTTGAGCATTGGGCAGTAAAGAAACAACGTATATAGAAAATTTGTGTTATTGAGATGAGAATGTTTAGATAGATAGATGAAGTTACTAGGAAAGACAAGAAAAGAAATACTCTTATTCGTAAACAATTAAATATCACTTCAATAAAGGATAAGATGAGAAAAAATTATTTAAGATGATAATGATATATGTTTAGAAAACCTCCAGATGCAATAATCAGAAGAGGTGAAATAAATAATGTTAGCGATATATTTAAGATATAGATTAGGAATGTAATCATATATAAATTTTTGGTAAGGTATTAGGAATTCAAATTTTTATAACTAACAAGTTGGTTGTTATCCAAAACAAACAACAAATTTCATTGAGACATATCTAACAACACTCTATAGAAAGAAAAAAAGGCATTCATATCACAGAATATTGATTGAATATTATATTTGGAACAAAAAACATAAAAGGAGGATAAGAAACTTCGTTAAATGTAACATATATTTCTCTTTGAGACATTTTCTTTTATTATTACAAAAAAATTCTAGAGCGGTTAGCACTGTGATAATGTTAAGTTAATAAGTTCCATACTATATATGTTTTAGCATATTTTGCTTCTACACCTATATTGGTCATTGTAGGACACGTGGTCAATTGATAGTGACCCCACCTTGTTCTTACAAGACAAAAGTTATCATACGATGAACTTGGATTTGTTTGTAAGATTATGACCCACATGTACATAGGGGACCTATTACGTGGCACGCTAGAACTCAAGGTGTTACACCACTTCATCATCTACATAGTGTCATCAATTATGCTGTCAAAATATAGAGGGCATCCACTAGTGGGATACCCTCAAGATGCTGAAGTGCAGGGAACCATTGACCACAATTCCACCAATAAGCTTGTAAGAAGTAAAAGAGTTTCCACTTTGTTGCAAACATAATAACCATACACATATAGAAGCATAAATATGGCAATGGAGGTAGACAAATAAACATGTTATTCATTACAGAGTAGTGAGCGAAGTCCTGAGATGCAATGGATGTACTGTCAATGATGGAAATCTATGTAGTAGCAAAACATAGTCCAAAATACAAAAGAATGGAAATCCATTTTAATGAAAATCATCAAAAATACTTTAGCACTCCAACTTAGATCCAACATTAACAAAAATATTTTGGCAGTTTGAATTAAATTCAAGCTGCACTTTTATTTGATTCAAGTTAGGCAAAATGGAAACTCACAAGGTGCTGCAAATATAAATACACACACACACACATACATTTGTGTGTGTCTATTGAATAAATTACTTACAATTTTTCCTTTAAACCGAACTTCTTTGTGATCCCCGCCCCGCATTGCAATTGACGACTGCAATATGAAAGCAAATACAAAATGGAATCGATCATATCAGTATTCATGTTATTAAAAATAATAAAAACATAAAGAGTAGTCATATTTTTTTTCATTTAAAAAGTTCAATGGATGGTCACCACCAAATAATTTTTTTTTCAAAACAATAAACAAAAGATATGTTTAGTAATCACAAAGTTAAAAAATATATATCTTTTGGTAATATTGTTAAAGATTATTAATATTTGGTACAGAATTATTGATTGATTAGTATATCTGCCAAGTGATACATAAAATACATGAGTGGTCTCCCATCAGATCTGGAAAGGCAAGATATCAGAAGGATTCTCATCAGATGTCAAAAGAGAGGTATGCAATAATCAAGATAGAAGTTTGCTGATCAGAATTGGACAAACAACAATCCACTGCTGAGGGAAGATTTAATCAAAATAGAAGTTTGCTGATCAGAGTTGGGCAAACAACTATCCACCGCTGAGATAGGATTTCCCTAACGAACCAAATCTTCAATCAAGCTCATGTTCCTCCATTTCCATTTAGCCTCTTTTTCTTTCCCTTACAAAATCTTGGTGAAGAAGTAGAAGTACATAATTTGTCATGCAGCAACTTAATAAATTTACACACAAAAAAAAGTATCATATAAGTGTAATGTTCCATTGATTCAAAATGGTTCATGCATCCAAATGAACATGTCATCTTATACATTTCTAAGTTAAAGAAATCCTAGAAGAACATGATCTTAAATGATCAGCAATAAGGTAGATCATTTTGTTATTAAATAACACTTTAATCTTTTAGGCAAGTTGATTTGCATAAGACTCTTGGTTGTGTATTTAAAAGTTGCAGCCATTTGTTAAATATTGTCATTTGTCAACTGTAACAAGAAGCCTCTTCAACTATTAGTAATCATTTATGGACATAATAATAGCTTTATTAAATTAAAAAACCTCAATGATTTGACATAGTCCAATCCACGTGATAGAATAAACCACCTCGTCATGACTATCTACTTAAACCTTGTGTATCAACCTAATATGGGGAGAAAATACAGATGATTAAATATGAAGGAAATATCTTAAAGTTCCACTGATATTTGTTCATATTTTATCTAGCACACAAACAAATATATTATCATCATTAAGACCACAAGATGGCACACCATGAACACAATTTCTCCAGGATAAGTATGCCTCAAAAAACTAGTGCATTTTCATTCTCTATGTAATAAGTTGATCAACTTGTTTTTACATGAAACCCACATGTATGGACTTAATGTCTCCTCCCAGTTCACAAAGTGCATATCGCATTATACACTGTCCATCTTGGAAAGGCTTTAAGTAGATGCAGGAACTTCAAGCACCGATTGCAATTCCACTTCAATATTAATGCTTTTATGGCAAAGCTTACCAAGGTTTTAAAATCTTGGTCAGATTTTGGTTTCGAGATCTCGTTGAACTGATTTAATACTGGTACAGCAGCAATGTACCAACAATGTACACTTTCAGGTATCACTAAAAAAATAATAAAAAGTTGAGTGGCATCCTTGGTCGGATCGGTGACTACTGGTAGGTATGTACCACTGCAATCAATATTTGAGACCTTGAGGCTAACTCAAAGATCTAAAATGGTTATATAATTGAAAGACTGTCACAAACTAAAAACCTCTGCCACTAAAAACTTTTAACAACTTACTCATTTGGTTTTCAGGAATGCAAATGTAAATAAAGTTAATAGATAAATTATAATACATTTTTTTAACAATAAAAAAAGTTGCAGATCTTTAAATATCTAAAATATTTGTTGACAATTTGCAGCTGTTGTATTACGTCACATATCCTTAGTGGTAAAAATTCATTATATGTATAAGGTTACTTATATAGCTCGGAAGGAAAGAATCATATTGTATTACCTTGCTTTTGGCACGTTCCTTTTCCTTTACTTCTTGTTTGAACTTCTCCTTATGGAAGTCCATAATCTTGCAAACAGGTGGATTTGCATTTCTTTGAACCTACAAAATCAAACAAGTAACAAAAGTTAGTACTATGTAAAACAAGTAATGTACTATAATGTCAAAAAAATCAGTTTCAGCTTCTATCTAGTACAAATGCATATAGAAGTACATACAGATGCATAGTATAGCATATTTTATGCACATCTAGTAAGTTCAGAGTCAATCTAGAGAGGAGTACAACCCGTGGAAAAAAATAGAAAACAAAGAGTGAACCAGATTCGAACAGCATGCTTAAAGCTGCTGTATAAAGAGAAAAGGAAAGTATAGGATGTATATAACAAAGAAAGAAAATGAAGAACTTTCTTTCCAAAATAAGGTCCAATAAATTCATTACACAACTTTGAAAGACTGATGATTTTCCAGATCTACAAGTTGCATAAAAATCCAAGAGTACAATAACAATATTTTGCAATAGGAAGATAATAGTCAATTTGTCCAAATTTTTGGATCAACTTATAAATCAAATGATGACAGAAAAGAGAAATGACACATCATATATGTTTGCAAGTTTGAAAAATAAAAGCAAAAAACATGTGGTCAATAAAGAAACTTCACTAGCAGTAATGATTTAAAAAGCGCTAGGCACTCGCCTAAGCGTAGCGAGGCGCTAAAATATAAAAATATATAATATAATTAATAAATATAATTATTTAAATAAGAATATGATATTAAATTAAAAAATCTTACAGAATCATAATATCACATTAACAAAAAATCTCAAAATTCAAAACAATAACAATAATTTCAAATAAATAAAAATTAGAAATATTAAAATAAAAATAATATATTATTAATCTAATAAATAAAAAAAAATATTGTTGCTCATATATAGTTAACAGTATACTGTTAATATACTGTTAACAATATAATATCGAGTCGATGTGAGAAAAAAGAGTAAGAGTAACAGTAGCGGCGAGAGGTGGCAGCGGTAGTAGGAGCGGGAGCAACGATAGTGGCGAGCAGCGACAGCAACGACAAGCAACAGTAGTGGCAGCGATAGCGGTAGCAGCGAGAAGCGATACCGGGAGCACAGTGTAAAAGTAAGACTGAGGCTGCTGACTGAGAGAAGCAGCAGCGAATAGCGGCAGGAGGAGCGGGAGCGGCGATAGTGGCAGTGGCAGCGGTGACAGAGAGCAGTGACAACGAAGAGAGGCAACAGTAGCGGAGAGGCAACGGCAGTAGAGAGGAAATGTCAGCGGCAGAATCGCGAGCAGGGTTAGGGTTGGGGAAGTCGCGGGAGGGATGTTGGGAGGCTAATATCGATGCTTTAGTTGGTTTAATTGAACCAACTAAAGCACCAAAGACCAAACCAGACGTAAAACACTGGTTTGGTTGCATGGTTTAACCCGGGCGCTCGCCCGAAGTACCTGGGCCAGGGCCAGCGCCTAGGTGGTGCCTCTTTAAAGCGAGACGCTCGGGCCTCGCCTCGCCCAAGCGCCTAGACGAACACCCGAGCGCCTATTGAAATCGCTGACTAACAGTAGGTATCAAATTGACCACAGAAAACATAAAGAGCACATCAGTTTTTTCTTCTTTTCTGAAAGATCGACCTTCATGTTTCCTTGCCATGTCCATGCTGCTCACATGACAGTTAAGTGTCCGTAATTGCAAGCAACCAGAGCAATGAGCATGTTCCTGTGCAAAGGTAGTCAACTAGCACGCAACACAGAGGCTGGAACAGGCTGGCAGGTCCAGCATTAGCAAATATAATGCAATCAGTGATCAGTGAAGGAGTGAAGAATCTTTTCCAATACGAAGTTCTGAAGAAAATTGAACTTTTTTTCTTCTGCATGTCTTAGAATGTCATAATGCTGGATACGAATCCACAGCAACTGCAGCCCACCAGACCAATCAACCTGGTCTGCCATGGTTTTAGTTCGGTATGGTTGAATACACAAACAACCTTGACAGGCCCTATTCCAAGTCATAATCATGGTGGGACAATGAAGAAAGTAGTCCAGTTCATTACTAGCCATTGACCATAATAGTTTTGTATCAGCACAGAGTAGCTTCAGTGGCTTCTCATGACAATCAGCTACGATGTCAGAGTCCTCCATTGTTTGATGCACAGGAGATGAAGATCTCTCCCTCAGATATGTTATCAATGTGATAATGAGACTTCACAGAGATGTGTGAAACAGCTCACTAGTTAGCGGTCCTAATATTAAGGAAACTGACGACCAAAAACCCTTGTAATGAGAATAATTGATTATCTCTGCCTGCCTTATATTGTCACTCGTTGGCCTAAAAGCAACAAAGTGTAATCAATATTGGAACTTCTGATAGCTATGGGAGACCTGTATCTCAGACTTGTAGTAAATCCCACTGATTTTGGAGGCTAATATGATGTACCAGCCAAGCTCAAAGCTTTTGCAGACAACTATACTGACAGCTTACAGAAATTTTTCTTGATCTTATCCTGTTATAGCGACAATTCAACTGATCATGCAGTTTTGACATCTCTATTGCCTCCAAACTTACCACCCCGAGTTCAACCTATTGTTGACCAGAGTATGGGGATAGCAAACAAATCCTGAAACCAGATGTAACATGGGTGCAAAATACAGACAAAGACTATAACCCAAAGATAAACCAGTTATGCAACCCACCGAACTACAATCATGGTTCCAGATCATGCCAATGATAGCCAAGATAAAATTTTCAAAGTCCAACACCATTGACATTGTTGGAATTTTTAGGCTAAGATACTTTTCAAATAGCATGGCCACACCAGAGCAAGGACCTTTCAAACAGCAGTAAAAGTGTTCTAATTCACTCAGAAATATATTTTATTTCTCTCCTTGAAATAACAGAAGTAAAGGATTTACCAATGAATCAGCATAACTGCCAGACATCAGAACCATCCAAATCTGGAGGCAATCAACTGAAGGAGAACATCAAGAGTCGGACACAACAGGAAGAATGATGGGATCATCAGAAGACAAGTATTTTCTTTATATTATTATTTAAAATTTCTATTGTATGATTGAAATTAAAGTCTGGCACTGAGTCCTGTATGCTATGTTATTATGATTTCATGAATGAAATTGTTTGTTTTTATTAGACCAGTAGCCATGATTATCCTTCTTCTGTTGTAGTGCTTCTCCCTCCTAGACCACCTCTTCTTACCACTTCTTTCTTCCCAGCCTTCACTCCCTATACCCTATTACCTTTACTGGGACATACCAATATACAAGGTTAGGGAATGTGTGTGTTAATATAAGTTCAGTAATGTGCATATGGCTTACTTTTCCAGTCTAAAGATGTTAAGGAGTTCAGGCTTAGAAATATGCATGAGTGATCTTAATTGCACATGTACTAGATAGACGCACCCAGCCACCTCTGTCAACTAAGTCCTTGCACACATCCAAAATATTCAATGCAAACAGTTGTCTACCTAGAATGATGTGAACCTTCTCATTCCATATCTTCTGCTGCTTCTCTATGACTTCTAGAATAAACTCAAGACAAACTATTGAAAATACGTGTTCCGTGCAAGTAAGGTGGAATCATTGAGTGTAACAGAGTGCAACTTGAACTTTGAAGCTCTTCCAACTTTTCTATTATTATTGACACAGCATTTACTTTTTTGTCTATTTCAGTGTATGGCCGCCTCATGCTTTAATCAGCATGCATGCTTGAAGTTGCAAAAAAATCAAAGTCCAACACCCTCTTTATCCACATAACAAAACTGTATTTTTTTAGTTAATGCAAAATCAAAACCTACCATCAACAAATGATACTCCAACTTGTGACAGATAGCAATCAATACATAGAGGTTGAATGATCATGCTTTGTTCAAAAATGATTGAAAAAAAAGAAAGAAAAAAAAGAGCATCTTGAAGTCAGACTTATTAGATTATTGTAATTGAATGCAATGGATGATGGCAAAAGTAATTTGAACAAAATGTGAGAATAAAACATTAATGAACTAGAAAATCATTTGCATTTATTTCTTAATGCATAAATATGACAAGAAATTATGATGGTATAACAGGCCATCTGTACCTCAACTAAGTCAAGTTCGAGCTTTGTTGCACGATCAAGTGCTTCTCTTCTTGAAACAATGCCGTGACCTATAGATTTTTATAACAGCAAGTAATAGTTTATATGACCACATTAACCATGGGAAATGAAGGAAAATTATATTCAGCAAACTCAGAAGAAATAACAGCAAGTGAACAGCAAAAGTGCTGGTTCATTTTGAAATATTGATACTGCTAAAGATTGGATGCTCACAGCAGCTTAATCATGCTTTGCTCATTATTTATCATGATTCACTCATTATCCAGTCCTTACTGAATCTGTAAACAAAGCCCCCAGTAGAATAACAATCTACGATCTTCTACTTACCAACTTGCACATGTACTAGGTACAATAAGTTGAAACTACAGATGGCAACCACTTGGTCCCCAGTTGAGTAATCCATTCTCAAACAATCAGTACAGTCAAATGTAGAGGTAACAAAGAATCATAAATATTCAAAAAGAAGTTCAATTACTATAACGTATACATAAAAATTTGGAAAAGAATTCAACATACCCTCATCAGTGACAAGCCGAACATATGGTGCAGTGATTGCTGCATTAAGCCTAGGCCCCACATTTGAATCTAGAGCTGGTTTTGACTTCAGTTTAGCCTAAAAAGTTCCAATCAAACAACATCAAAAGTTAAAATATATAATGTGCGTGCGCACATGTGAGTGTGCATATACATGTAAATATACATATACATGTGAATATATATATCAATTTGTACGAGAAGAGAACAACCACCACCTGCACTGGAGCCGCAAAGGATCTCACAGGGGTGTAATTGAAGCTCGAAGATGAGGAATGCACAGCATAGCAGGGACCAAATAGATTCTTCCTGGCCATGGACCTCAACAATTGGTTTTGCCGATTCCACAAAGGAGTTCCAAAGGCACTCCGGTATGGCTGCAAGCAAATTGGATCTGAATCAAATTGGGGCACATCATATATTTAAGAGTCAATTTAAGTGAAAAATATATTAAAAGAATCACCTTCACCGGAGCGGCAAAGGATTTCAATGGCTTGTAACTGAAGCTGGGGGAAGGGCAAATGCCAGAGCAAGCACCAAGAAGATTTTTCGTGGCCATGGACCTCAACTGCTGGTTCTGGCCATCCAGCAGAGGAGTTCCAAAGGGGTTGGAGAAGAGGGAGTACCATCTCCTGTCTGCCTGCAAGCAGAATGGATTTGGATCGGGATGGGGTTGATCCAGAACCAATCTGATCACTGAAAAGCCCCGTCCCATCCGATCTGATAATCCACTGAAATGGTTATAATATCCCATATGACTTTTATCCGGAGCACCGAGCCATCGCAATGCGCGAGTGAAATGCATCTACCACCAAAATGGAGAAAAATACTAAATATGAGAAAAAAAACACCCAAAAGAACAATCAATCAACAGAAGCAGAACCCACATCCAGGTTTAGAAAACAAGTCAATTTCAACATATATCAAACATGGTTCATCTGAAGTCCCACGATACTCTGTTCATAAAATTAAAATTACTGTTGGATGAAACAGGCGAGACCGAAAGAGTGAAGGAGAACAGAGGAGAGCATAGTAGTGGGGAGGAAAAGAAAGGAGAGACGGGGATACAACAGGAGAGGGACAGAGAGAACAACACAGGAAATGCATGAGCGGAGAGGGGAGGAGAAGAGAGGAGAGGAGAGGAGAGAACAGTACCGGAGTAGCGGGAGGTGGCAGCATGCGATGGTGGCGCGAAGGAGGTGGCTCGGCCAGCGACGTTGGCAGCGACAGCGGCAACGGCAGCGGCCCAAACGCTAGGGCTCGCTTGGCTACTTCGATTTTTAATCTGAAGGAGCTCAACGAGTCCACACGGTAAACTCGAGTCGAATCGGACGATTCCACCGATCGAACCGATTCGACTCGCTCGTCAACCCGAGCCCATGAGATTTTCGTTTCAGAGGCCGAGTTGACTCGTCGGGCTTGATCTGGCCGTACGATCGCGAAGAATGCCATCACTGCACCGTATTGACTCGGTCAACGTTTTCTAAGCTCAATCAATGCAAACATTCAACAATCAATGCATACACAACTGCTCTATCTGTCTGATCTATTTGGATCACAATCGTACTCACATCACGAGAATCCAAGTTTAAGGTTTTAGTTTGCTCAGACGAAGAGTATGCAGATGTTATGTGGAGGGAGAAGCTACGTGAGGCAGCGGAGTTCCATGCATATACATCATGACCACCACTGCATCTGTGTTCTATCTTATCTTGATAATGTTGGGCAAAACCCTCCCCGTCTTCTACGCTGAGTACGAAAGAACCCATAACATCATCAGCAACTTGCACCGGTTTGAAGCTGAAACACCTTTAACTGCGATGAGCCAAGTGACGAAGGGGATCTTCATGGAGAACACCGACTTCTTTCCGATAAAGCCAGTGGACTACGGCAGATTCCTTGTCATCTCTCTCGGCACCGGTTCGAACAAGCAAGAGGGAAGGTTTACTGCACAAGAGAGCAGCAAGAGGGGCGTGCTCAGTGGCTGTACAACAAGAGCACCACCCCCATCATCGACATCCTCTCGCAATGGACGTCCACGCCTCTGTTCTCTTTCAAGCGCTGTGATCGGAGAAGCAGTACCTTCGCATACAGGTCCGTGTGCTTGCTTCGAGAAGGAAGACGACGACTCATTTCAATCTCACGAAGCGAACCGGCGTTGAGGTGCATGCAGGATGACACTTTGACGGGAGATGCTGCGTCGCTGGACATCACGGGGAAGGAGAACCTTGAGAAGCTGGTTAGCTATGAGCCGGTGGAGGAAGAAGGAAGGAACGAAGAAGCCTTGACTCGTTTTGCTCAGAGACTTTCCAGTGAAAGGAAGCTAAGGAACTCGAAGTTACTGCCTTGATATCATTCATTCATTGTGTGTGTGTGTGTGGGTTTTGTGGTGATGAAGAAGCAATGAATAATAAATAACAATTGTTGTTATTTATTATTACACTAATAGCAATGAATAATATCCCTCTATCAAATATTGAATGATTTATTGTTACACTAATTATATATAAATTTAAACTATCAATATAAATAATGATTGAAATGTAACATTAAAAGGAAATTGATGGTATCGAAATATAAATAATGATAAGGCAGGAAATGGTTAGTAAATTACTAAACTTAAAACCCGCGACACGTAAAGTCGCTTTCAAATTTTGAATTCCATTCCGCTTTATAGCCATTCCCATTTCTGAACGCCTCCCTTCTCTCTCTCTCTCTGCTTCTGCTTGCAAAGCGATCACTCGCTCTCCTTCCCCTCTCTCTATCTATCGTGGTAAGGGAAGAGATATGGGAACCACAGAGACGATGTCCTACGAAGAGCAGCGGCGGAGGAGGCTAGAGGAGAACAAGAAGAAGCTCGAACAGCTTAACCTCCCCCACCTCTCCGTCGCCCTCCGCGACGCCGCCGCGTCCCCCAAGACCTCCCCGGTCCTCCACTCGAAATCCGTCCTTTTTCTCACTTTCTCCCTTCTCCCGCTTCCATAACTCTGTTTCTTGCTCAACCAGGCCAAGCAGATCAAGCGAAAGATGTCCCGGGATGCAAGCCTCACCCCCGTACGCCGGTCCGTCCGCGTCGCGAGCTTGCCGGAGCCCAACTACCGAGAAGTAGGCCTCTTCGGCTCGCTGCTTCCCCTGTCGAGCCGATCTTGTCTTGTTGGTTGATTGTCCTATGTTCCTAAAACAATGAGGAAGAAGATTCAAGAAAATAACGATCCTTCCTTTCTTCGACTTTTAACCGATTGCTTCTGTTGCTTGGTTATCTTTTGGCTAATGTTTGATGCTTGGATAGGTAGCTTCAGACTTCGTGGATAGGCCGAGAAGGTTGGTGATTGCATCTTAATCTAGCACGGCTGAAGAATCTTTCCCTAATATATATCTCAATTAGGATCGCTAGGGTTTTGAAGCGTAGAGGCTTGGACGATCGAGTATATGCATCAGATGAAGCTAGGGAGTACGCCCAAACGAAAGCAGAGGAAATCGAAGCGGGACTCGACCCAAAGTTTCCTTCTTTTGTGAAGTCTATGCTCCAATCTCACACCACCGGAGGATTTTGGCTGGTAATTCTAGTCATCCTTGATGATGCAACTCTCAGTAAATTTCTATCAATGTCTAAAACACTCAAGATGAATCCTTGATAAGCACTAGTTTTTGTCTCATAAATGATGTTAATAGGGCCTTCCTATAATATTCTGCAACAAGCATCTGCCAAAGCGTGGTGCGACAATTACTTTAATAGATGAAAACGGGGATGAATCCGATACTACTTATCTTGCCCACAAGAGAGGACTAAGTGGAGGGTGGAAAGGTTTTTCTATAAATCATGAATTAGTTCATGGCGATGCTGTCGTTTTCCACTTGATCAAAACGACAACTTTCAAGGTAAATTAGAGAATATTTGATGCTCCTTTTCTTAATAACTTCAAATACCTCTTTTTGGTGTAGTTTTCTTATTTGATCTATCCATTTGTAATACACTGCTTCACTTCGTGTGTCTACTGTCCATTTGTATTTCATGCAATTGATTGTGGTTAATCATTTTACAATCTGATGTTGCTTATTGACATACCTCCAGTTCTGATGTCTCGTGAATTTGTTTTCTGCTCTCTAGGTCTACATAATTAGGGCGAGTGAATATGATAGCAGTTGATGTAGTTCTCGACTCTCCAGAAAAGGAATTTTGATGCTGCAAGGAGTAGGAACAGGTAATTTAAATTCTAATTTAAATTTTAAGATGTTCTTGTTTCTATATGTTCAAGAGTAGAATATTACAAATTTTTCTAGCAAACATATATTGTACTTCAAAATTTTGTGGCACCACTGAGCCCTTTGTTATTGTACCGTATCAGTCATTCCAAATATTGCCTATCCGTAAGGCCTTGCTTCTTGCACCAAAAAAAAGAATTGTCATACATTATATCTCCTTTTACTTTCTCCCTTTTCCATTGACCTTCATTTGTTCAGATTGAGGAGAACCAAATGTGTTAATTAACAATTTCAAATGATACCCGTAGCGTTTAGCACACAATTGGCAAAAGGATCATTGCAATTGTTTAAATGCTTCAGTTGAAAGGTTCCAATAATTCTTACAAATTCGAACTATCAACTTCAGGCTTCTTTGTTCATTTCTCCACTTTATCCTTTGTACTATAAATGTGTCAAAAGTCTTAAATATACTTTAAACTGTATTAACATAAAACTATAATCATTTTAGTTTTTTATGTGGACAAAAGTTTTATTTCCTTGTGCTTTTGGTCAGATTGCTCGTTATGATTTAGGTGATCCAGAAATGGTAAAACGGCATAAATTGGTGCATCTTGGACTTGCAATAATGAGCTCTATGCATTGCATCATCTTTTTTAGTTGTTTTATTTTTTAAACAATAATATATGATATATTTGAATTGATTTTTTCATTATTTATTTTCATTTCTTCATAAGTTTAATTTCTACTTCTATATCTGTATAGTTCCCATTTGATACTTAACAAAGTAATTATTTTTTTCTTTTAACTGCTGGTGGAGAGAAACACATCAATTATCTGCCATCATAGCTACTTAGATTTTTTTGGGATATACAATGCAAATGATCATAACTCAAAAATCTACTTTGTATCTATAAGTTTTTATATCCACTGATTCAATTTGTATATAAAAATAAATTTTTCACTGACAGTACACATCTTCAGTAATCTTAATTATATTATAACGTCCCAAAAATATTTAATTTCAAAAATGATAGTATTTTTAGTTTTAGCTGATTGTTTAATTTAGTATTTATCTTCACTCTTGTATCTAGATTTGGAATTTCACTTTGATGCATGTGTGACATTTTTAGTTTGCAAATCCACGACCTCAAGTTAACTCAATACATTATTTGGTTCAACAGGTAACAGGCTCAGTGGTCCTTAGAATCAGAGAAGTCCAATGCTCCTCATTTATTTCAGTTTGAAGACTTGAGGGAGGGGCTTTACAACAGTGTTTTTGCATAAACCAAAACTTCTCATATGCCCATAAAATATTCAAACTTTTTGTTACTTTGAGCTTGACTTCGGCTTAATCTAAAATTTCCAGTGGACCAAATCTTGTAGACAGAAGTAAATGAAGAATCTTGGGTTGAAATGTGCTATCTATATGGTGGCTATTGCTACCACATCGAGTTTTATTTTGTCTCTATGGAATTATAATAACTATATAAAAGGATTATTGTGAACTCCCTCAGTAGGGTGGTGGCTACATTTAACAAATGAGTTGACATGTAATGCTCTAAGTTGTGCAATTACCTTGTTTTGTTTTGTTCTACAGTAAAGCAACAGTTTCTTTCAACTTCATATTTATGGACAACATATTACATTCTTATGTTTTTGTGGATTTACAAACTAAAAATGTTACATATGCATCATCAAACTAAAAAAAACACTATCATTTTTGAAATTTAATATTTATAAGACATTATAATATGATTAAGATTACTGAAGATATGTACTGTCTGTAGAAAAATCATTTTCATATATAAATTGAATCAATAGATATAAAAAATTATCGATACAAAGTGAAGTGTTATTATGATTATTTGCACTATATATCCCAAAAAATCTAAATAGCCATACTTGATGTGTTCCTCTCTCCACCACAAGTTAAAAAAAAAAAACAATTATTTTGTTAAGTATCAAATGGAAACTATGCAGATATGCAAGTAAAAACTAAACTTAGAAAGAAATGAAAACAAATAATGAAAGAACCAATTTAAATATATCACTCATATTATTTAAAAAATAAAATAACTAAAAAAGATGGTGCAATACATAGAGCTCATTATTGCAACTCCAAGATGCACCACTGTATCCAGCTTTACCATTTCTCGATCACCTAAAACATAAGGAGCAACCTGACTAAAACTCACTTTTTTAAAAGTTTAAAGTAAATACTGAAAGCAAAAGCAAAAGGAAATACAATTTTTGTACACAGAAAAAATAAAATGATTATGCTTTTATATTAATACAATTTAAAGTATATTTAAGACTTTTGACACATTTATAGTACAAAGGACAAAGTTGAGAAATGAACAAGAAGCCTTAAAAAATTAACTACTTTAGTGATTGAAATGAAATGGTCGGGTGATAGGCTTGCCAAGAATTTTGACTTCTTACTTTTCCTCCGATATTTGCCGATATCTACAGATCCATTACCTTCAATGGTGTATGCCACATTTCCACTTGCTTGTGCAATCCTTAAGGGTGTCAATTGGCTGAATAGCACTCCATGTGTTTACAAGAAAACTCCATCTTCAAAAATTTTTGAAAAGGGTGATATGGACTTGCAGTTAGTTATTCTCTGATATGCTTTGAAATTTAACAACATTTAGAAAAGAAACAAAATATAAGTTTATAAGCAAGATACAGTATTGTGCCTTACTCTGCATAATAAGATACTGTTGATGTTGCAGAGAAATCATTAATGGCTATATTTGTACATCCTGTGGCCCATTTTTTCCATATTTTCTCTTGCTTCGTGAAGTATGCTTGCCATTTCCCAGTCCCAAATATCTTTGATTGAGCTTAGGCCTCTTATGTTTCCTGCAATGCTCATATTCCTGCATGCAAAAGGTTGAAGATGATCTTCCCGCAATCTCTAAGTCACTCGGATTCAAAATATTAAATAGATCATGGAGACAGCATATGTCTAAATATATGGTTCAACCACAAGGTTGAGTTGCAAATATATTAATGAATCTGTATGCTTTACCGTTATGATGTTGTTTTATTCTTAAGCCACAGCAACAGAGAACTTATTGCACAGCAACATGCCAAAATAAACTCATGGGATGGGGCAAAGTAAACTTCGAAGAGCACATCAATGTTTTAAATTCTAGGACTAGCTATCATGCCAATGCCAAAAATCTGAAGCTGGAATTCAGTGGCTAGCATCACAGCTTCCAATGACAGGGTTTGAAGGTAATTGATGAGGCAAATTTCAAAACCATGCTAATATATTTTTGATGGATGCAGGTCCAAGTCCACATGTATGTGTGTCTATAAAGCTGATAAGCCACTCTAAAGCTGCGATGATGATGTATGCTGATTTGCCATGAGACTAATATGGGTCATTAATTGATTGTGTTGTGTCAAGTTGATGTAGAATTGATGTCCATACAGACCCCATTTAACAACCATGCCAAGATTTCAACTCGGCCATGAACCATCTACATAAGGTAGATCTATCCAAAAATCCTATAACTATTCATTGAATACAAACAGGTAAGATCAGGTCAGGTCAGGCAAGTCAAGAACCCCAGACTTATGATTCATTTGAACAACATACACTGATATTGAAATTACACGAGGCACAGAATTAATAGCATATCAACCAAGGCATGACTTGTTTACCACATTTGACCAGATTCTTGACACGGCAAGACTTGAACAAGCTGAGTTCTTATATGAAACTCAAACATTCATAAATCAGGTTGATTTTGTTGCCCTCTTCATATAGCAAACCTGTACAACCTAAACCGGAAGCCAATAATATCATGTTGTATTCCTGACAGGTTGGTGATAAGTTCAAGAATTGCCACCCCCATGCATATAGCTTGATAAAACTGTATAACCAAAACATGTGCCGATAATTTCATGTTGCAATTGTGTCGGGTTGGTGAGAAGTTACAAGAATCAACACCACTAAGCGTGTCATGTTACTAGTAATATTTGGTCATAGATTTTGCTATCTATATCAAGGACATCCGTCTTATACAAACCACCCATATCAGTCCCTGGCCGGATTGATACGTACTGGTCGGTACTGATCTACCGACACATGGTACACTTGTCTATAGTGAAGACTCAAGAAAAAAAGGACAGGAGGAAGGAAGATTCAAAGAGGAAGAAGAAGGAGAAGAGGAAGGAATAGACAGTGGTGGAGAAAGAAGGCGGAAGGAGGAAGGAAGAAGAGGCAGTGGAGGAGGAGGAGGAGGAAGTCGAAGGAAGGAGGAGGAAGAGGAGGAGAAGAGGAAGGATATCCGAAATTGGTGGCACACGGCGGGCGACAACAAATCTGTTCACAGATTCTACGTGGATGGCAAAGAGGGGTCTTGTCAAAAGGTCTTTCTTTTCTTTTTATAATAGGTTGGACCAGATCGCCTGAAACAGGGGCAGTCCACGTACCGGGTCACGTCCAAACCGGCACATACCATCCATTTTGTATCGATCCAAGTGAAATCATATTCCATGGTCTATATTATTATCCACTAAATTCTAGTAAGATATCAAACACTGTAACTTGAAGGTTGATAATATCAAGTAGCATAAAAAATCATATCATGAAGAAAAAGATGATCAACAAACTACCTTGTTTTCATCTTCAAAGTTAATATTATGCAAGTAAAGAGGCTGACTCACAGCCACAAGTGCGGTCTCCAAATCAAGAAATCCGGCAGTAACCATTCTCCTTAATACCCTCGCTTGAGAATTCTTGCCCCTGTCATATTAAAATGTAAATTTTCCAAATACAACTAGTTGTCATTGGATTTCTGCAATAAATCCCAAAATTTAGATTCACTTGCCTTGTTGGACTTGTCAATGGATTAAAGGTCTCGGGAGAAGGTAAAATCCCAGCTAGCAATGCCGACTCCCCCAAGTTAAGAAGAGAAGGATGTTTTCTGAAGTAAAAAAGTGATGCTGATTCGATCCCGTAATTACCATGTCCCCAGTACATCTGAAAAGAACAGCAAACAGTAAAAACAACCTTGATAAACTCAAGGAACTAACTCAGTATCATATCTTCAGTACTGCTAACAATAGTAAGTAAATCTACAATACATTGAAAGAGTTGCTCACGGGTAATAAAGTATCATTCCAGTGTACCATAAAAATTGTAGTGGGTTTTTCCAGGAATCACAAGGAATATTAACCCATCTAGAGAATCTCACCTTCTAACTAGAATGAATTCATAACTAGAAATTAAAATCTTCCAAAGCCCAACAACAGAAATCGTCCCAGTGAAATATGTAAGTAACTCCAACTGTCATATGAATCTTTGTCATGTTTCCAGGGAATTGGATGTTTTTACATTTTAACAGTTCCGTTAAATCAGAGAAACTTCAGAAATAAGTAGGGCCAATAACCTAAAAACTTGAAGAAGTCAATGGAAATATAAATTTAACAAATAATAATATTCAATCCAATTCAGAAAACTCATAAAACATGTGGAAGCTAATATATGGTACTTGTAAATCTCACATAAAGATGATATGTTGCAGGTCAATGGAAGTTTCTCACAACATGTAAAATGTTTGTTTCAGCTGATGGCAAAGAGAAAATGTAAAATCAAAATAAAGTTTGGATCACTAACTCAAAGGAACTGGCTAACCTTTTACGACGTGTTATCGGCTTACTGAAAGCGTAGTAGCAGATATTACTGTAAAATTGAAGTTATTACGTTACAAATAGAATATTGACATAAGACCAATGGATTTTAGGATGACACTCCATTGATCTGGAGTCGTTTGGCAGGTTTTTAAATAATGACTTGAGTGAAGTGATGAACTTAAAAGGAGTAGATGATGCTATGAAATAAATACTATCTTGTCCAGTAAATTTTACATATTCTTCTCTTTTCTTTTCAGACCCTTATCTTCTATCTTCTATTTTCTAGTCTTCCAACTGTACATGTTATATTTATCTAATATTGCAAGGCTAGATTAAGTTGACATTTTGCAAATTCAAACCGATCTAAATCATTCTGCATCATCAAACTGCAACAGTAAAGTCTCATGAATAATGATATAACAAAAACTGCTTTAGATCTTGAGTTAAGAGTCTTTAGAAAGAAAAGAGAAATCTATAAATCACTAGTATCTGTCAACAATCTGGAAGTCATACCTTGCTCAAATAAGAGTACAGTATTTCCCACTTCGACATTTTCCTCTCCAGTAATAGAGATAATATTCCCTCAAAAAATTTTCTTGAGATCTTCCGTTCACTTGTCAAGAAGACATTCTTCACAAGCTGCATTATGAAATGGTTTAGTAATCTGTTATCGACAAATTAAGTAGCCCAATGCTCGTAAGTTTAGTAGTATATCCTATCAGAACTAGATAAAATGCTACTACAATTTCCATTGCAAATAAGATGTGACATGTCTATGCAGCACTCTCTGCTCCACCACCGGTGGAGATACAGAATCAACTTAACAAATAACAAAGCACTATCAGCATAACCTAGTACCTGACTGTAATTTTTTTTAAAAAGTATGCATTTATTGCTCAGAGACTCTTTCAGTAATTCCACAATAAAAAGTAAGCATCTCCGATGTCACTATTTAAGGTATGCATTTATGTATTTGAAGGAAGCCATAAAGCAAAAAATCTTGTTGTCATCAGCTAATAGAAGGGCATATTCTTTTAAGACTTAAAAGAATAAGCTCATAATTCACACGGAAATGAAATTTAGGCAGCTTCAGGGTAAGACCTCCGAGATCATGTAATTCCAAAATTCTAATCACACATGGGTATCTGTATAATACTATGAGTTACGGACAAAAGAGAGATAGCCCCCGCAGAATAAGAAACATATTTTTCCAGTCTTAGGAGGCAGCTACACTGTAACACATGTTAATAGTCAACCAAGATATTCTGAGTGGAATAGTAATCATAGATTAACCCACAGAAAAGGAACATTAACTTATACTAGTTTATCCACTCAATCACCGTTGAAACCACACCAAAGCATCAGAGACCTGAACTTCTACTATTTTTGAAACTCATTGATTGTAAGTGATCTAGAAAGTGAATTTACAAACATGTAGTGAGCTTGTCACTTAAGAAAATGATCTATCAAAAAAGGTCTCTTGAAAATAACTTGTACCACGACAGGGAGAGTTTTCTATCACAGAGCTTTGTGCCTTTTTCTTGAATAGAAAGACTTGTCTAATAGATTAAAAAAATGTCAAACTCTCAGGTAGCATCACTCTAGATCAAGATCAAGCTTTCCTATGCCTCAGATTGTTGACATACCCATTGGCAAGGTACCATTCTCATAGGTTGTCTCCTGAGTTACAAGCGAAGCATCATGGGACAACATAAAGCTACATTGTTCTTCAACTTAAAGTTAATGCTGCCCTTGAAGAACTTGTTTGTTGTGTAATATGTTTGTATCTTCTTTGTTCCTCATCAAATAATATCCCAAATGAATCCACAATAGCAGAATGATCATAGATGCAATAACTTGAGAATATCTATATAAACCCAAACAGTAACATTATCAAACAATTTGGAAAACTAATAACTCACTAGTTCAATTACTATGGTTGACTTGTTCTTCCCTCAGATTGTGATCTTGTCCCATTTCTGACCAAATTGTCCAACAAAAGATCTAAGCAAGCACAATAAATCTAGTAACAGAGTATCAGAGGCGAAGGAGCGATTTACCTGCTGGGTGATGGTGCTCCCGCCTCCGCCTTTAGGGTAACGGACCACAGCGCGTCCGATCCCGTAAGGATCAACCCCGATGTGGTAGAAGAACCGGCGATCCTCCGACGCAATGACGGCCTGAATAAGGTGCAATGGGAGCTCCAAGATCTTTGCCTCCGCCCCCTTCGAAGACTCCCGCAGGCGGCACCATCGTTCCCGGAAGTCGGCAGGGAGGGCGCGGAAGAAGGCCCAAGCAGATAATAGCCCTGCGAAGACGATAAGCAAGAGGAGGGAGTTCGGGGGACGGAAGGGGTTCGGCGGTGGCTTCTCGAAGCACACTGGCGGAGGGAGCAGCGGTGGTGGAGGAGGAGGAAGAGAAGGAGCGCAGATCGATGGGAGGCGGAGGAAGGGGATTGGGTTTGGGGCGGAAGAGAGGGAAGCGAACGGGAAGATAGAACGCGGTGAAGGGCGGTGACCGGCACCGCGTGGGGTAGTGGTAGTGATAGGAGGCGGATGGGAGAGGACGGGGAGCGGCATCTCGGCGGTGACGCGATTCAGCGCCGCCGGTTCGGGTTCGACCGCACGCGCCGAGACGCGGTTTGAACTTTTCTTCATACCGGAACGTATTGTAACCTTGTAGTACTAGTTTGACGGGTGCCGTTTTATTTCAAGTTTCGAATCAAATATTTATTCCACATTAATTGGCTCCACAAAGGCAAAAGAAAAAGAATAAAATTACATATATTCCTATACATCCTATTATATATATATAGACTAATTCAGTATGAATTATGTACCATACCAGTATGCTGATTTAAACTTTTGTTACAATAATAAGCAAAAAACACTGAACTTAGCTCCAGTATTGTTTCTGAAACAGGCCACACTTTCTCAAAGTAGGTCCTGATGCATCAGGTTTATGAACCAATAGTAGAACTTGCTCATCATAAACTGCTCATGTAGTGCTGCACCTCAAGCATGTGGGTTATGTAGTTTAGGTAGGATTTCATTTCACCAATGCCTTAATGTAAGTCACAAACATAGTTTTCTCAAGCAAACTTTAATATGATCATCCATCAAGCTATCATGCATAGCATAGATGATGGCCAGTAACTAATCCAAGAACTAAAATAGGTCAAGCAAGTTCCATCAATTAAGCAATATAACATAACATGAATCTGTACAAGTAATTTATCACTCATAAAAGGGGAGGACTAAGCACTGCAAACAAAGAGAATAGTTGATAGTTGAAACACTATCACTTTTTGGTAGATCACAGCATGACAGCTTCAACCTGTTTGTGAGCAAGAAAAGGTTGTTTGTAATTGACTGCAGCTGTGATCCGAAGCATCTGAATGCTGCTGCCTTTAAGAAGTCATCTGCATGTATCTGGTTACTTCTTGTTTTCCTGCAACTGTAGAAGCTATCTCCAGTTCATAATACTTTAACAAAACAAATTATATACATATATGATCTCTAGCAATTCATCCAAACTATGACAAAGTAGATTTATATACATATTGATTTGGAACAGTCATTCATCTCAAAATTATGTGACTTTCTTGCATAGGCTCTTCCAACAAACTCTAAACCATGTTTTGTAAATAAGAAAAGATTAATCTATGCTATACAATCTTCGTCTTGCACAAGATATGTGTACTGTCCTAGGATTAATTGCTTGCATAACTACTGGGAGGCAACACAACCTGTGCAATGCAACATTTTGTCTGCTATTTCGGTCCTCATGATGCTTTTGCACTTGCCGTGCTGACCGAGGACCCTCTCCTCGCACTGCGATTCCGGGATCGTCATCCGTAGGACTTCAGATATCTTAGTTGCAGCTGCAAAAGACCACTTTAAATACAGGCATCTAAATGATTGTGTCTGCAACTTCCATTTGCAGCATTACTTTTACCTTCAAGTGTCTCATAGACACTGCATCCCTAATAGTCACTGTAGGTTGCTCAATTAAAGGGGACCTACCTAGTACCTAAGGATCATTTTAACCTTTATATTCCAAGAGAGAATACCAAAATCCTGATGATAATAAACTGCATTTATCATGCATCAAAAGTGTTCTTAAGAATCTTAAGAATGTTGCAAACTGGCAGCACAAACAAATAATTTTTTGGCACCGAATGTACTTTTCAAGCTTTGGCAATCTCAAAAGTCAATCAAAAAGGTCAATGCTGAGCCTGATGATTATTCGATAATCGACCATCTTATTCGAACCACTAGTAGAAATATCTATGTGAAATAATCAACCGTCTAATTTGGGTCTCACATTCTCCCATTATATTCCTGCAGCTACAGGATTTGTGCTGAAAAAGGGCTTGTGGCAAAGTTCTGTGTTTTGGAGCTGTAAAAAACAAATGTAGCTGTCCTATTATGGCTAAGATCTTGCACTGCTGGAGGCTTGAGGAAGGTTCAAGAGCTTAACCCATCTAACTTTATGGATTAAAACTGACACAAAGGGGGTCATCAATTTTGTAAAGGAAATGACTGTGGGTCCCTGGTTTCTTGGAGATCTTTCTGTTAATATACTTGCTATACAGGATAGATTAAAAGTTGAACAGATTTATATCTAGGGAGTATAACCTTGTTGCCCAATAGTTTTTGCTAGCTTTGGGAGATCTCAATGTACTCCAATCAGTAAATCAAATGGATTCACTTGAGAATGATTTGACGCAGCTGCTGTGCAAATCTTAATATGGAAAACCATGTCACTGTGAAGTAGATGGTACTAGACTGCTAATCCTTAATACAATTAGATAAGGGTATTCACATGAAAGGCAAAAGTCTAAGATGAAAAATCAGTCTATTTTAGCATGCAGTAGACTTTTATCTCTCCTATTGGATCATGCCAAATGGATGACAACTGTTCTGGTTCATTGTCCATCAACTCACATGTGTTTATTTGTAATGCATCGATGCAACAAGGACCAATAGATAAGTAAAATAAACTGAAATGACAGTAAGATGCAATAATACATTGCATTCATAGTAAGACTAGTTTGTTGCTGTAACAAGTTTCAGCTTATGCAAAGTAAATCTATCATACATTTTAAAGGGTAAAGCTCGATAAGGAGAAAACAAAATTTTGAAAAAGACTCATGACAATAAGCAAGTCAAAGCATATAAGCCACCACAAACTTAAATGCTCAGATCTAAAAATTGTATGATGGCATGTCCCCAAACAGGCAAATAAGTAAACACTTCACAAGCCCTGACCAATGATCTCTTATTCAATTCAATGAACAGACCAGCACCTTAGACCAGACCATATACTTTACATTAAGCATGATAAACATATGCATGGGACCCGAAAAAAATCTGAACACCATTACTGGCTATGCCAATAATCAAGTAATTGCCAAAAGTATAACTTAGCAGCAAGCAATGCAAACAAATATAACATCACTCAATTTTTCTTTTGTAATTTTGATCAGTTTCAGTACATACCGGGCAAGAAAATGATTAAACAGAAGACAATGTCATTAATTAATAATGCTATTTCAAGGGTAACTAACTAGAGAAGAGTCAACAAAACATAAAGTTCGAAGAGTAAAACAAGCATACTACATCATCCCAAAATATAAGCATAAGTTATATGGATACATTATACATACCCTCCACCGCCAAAAAACTAAAATAGATCCGATATCAGATACAAAAGAAAGAGAACTAGCCCTTATAGCAAAATACAATGTAATCTATCACCTCATAGTCTTATGCATCTCTAACAGCATTGCAAAGAGTTCCCTGCAGGTCTTCGCCCAATTCATCTCAAATTTCATCTCATCTTCCAAGTGCCGCTTCCACTTGTCCTCCAAAGCTCTCGCCTTTGATTTATTTATGAGCTTCATCCCCACTTCCAGTGATGCTTTTGGCAAACCATTAGTTTTCCAATGCTCTGCCACATGATGGGTCAGATAAGGAAAAGATTCAGGTTCAATTCCCCATTCCTCCCCATTCTTATTTTTCATTTCCTCGCCCCTGATCTTATTTCCCATTTCCTCATCCTCTTCCTCGGGGGCAACCAAAATTTGCTTTTTCTTTAGTTTTGAGTCCGTTCCCTTCTTTCCCTTCTTGCCCTTCTTATCATCTTCCTTCTCTGCATCTCTATCCACCCGAACCACCATCAAATTGTGTTTTGTCTCTTTCCTAGGGCTCTTCTCATCTTTATTCCATTTCTCCACATATCTATCCTCCTCGAGGGTCACCGAATTGTGTATTTTCTGTTTTTTCGAGTTCTTTTCCTCTTTCATCCTCTTCACAGCATCTCTATCCTCCTCGAGGGGCACCGAATTGAGTATTTTCGGTTTGTTCGAGCTCTTTTCCTCCTTCTTCCCCTTCTCTGCTTTTATATCCTCCTCTAGGGCAACCAAATTGTGTGTTTTGGGACTCTTTTCCTCTTTCTTCTCGTTCTCCGCTTTTCTTGGGTTCTTTTCCTCTTTCTTCCCCTTCTCTGCATTTCTATCCTCCTCGAGGGCGATAGAATTCTCTTTTTTCGGGTTCTTCCCTTCCTTATTGTCCTTCTTTACCTCCTCCTCGGGCCAGAGCTTGGCAGCGAGCTTGAGAACAAGGTCATCGCCGGTATCAGCGGCAGAATGGTTGTACTTGTGGCGGATGTGGCGAAGCCTGTTGAACACCTGGCCCGGTGAGAGTATATCGGAAAGGTAGCCCTTCACAAACTCGTAGAAGGGAGCCAAGTTAGACTTGGTCGGAGCAAGACCAGTCTGGTCCCGGAACTCGATGGCGCCCCGGAGGATGGCGGCGTAGTCAGCGGCCGAAGATTCGTTCGACCGCTTCCGGCCCGAATTGGAGCCCTTCTCCCCATCGCCTGGGTGCTCGCCGGCCTTGCGCTTCCGTTGGCCTTTGGCGGCGGCGGCAGCGGAGGGGTCGCTGAGCATTGGAAGAGGAGATCGGCGTTAGGGGTAGGGTTAGGGTTGCAAAGAGGGTTCCGGGTCGGACGGCTTTTGTTATCCGCGCGAGACTAGGGAGTCGAGGGGTCAAAATGTGGGGCCCTTCCAAGATGAGTGGGCCCTCCGGGGAATCAACCAATAGGAATACCAAGAAAGAAGAATTAATTCTGTAACGTTTCACTGCACTAACGAAGACATTAATCGCCTCACTTCTCCCCAGTAAACAGTATTAGTTGCATGAAGAGATCAAAGCTAAAGCACGAGGTGGCTGCTGCTGCGGCAGCTGAAGCTGGAGCTGTCTCCGTTCACCTCCGCCGCACCTCCTCTCCCACAGACTGACCGAGAGTTCATCCCTCGCAGCCACTCGCCTCACCACCGGCAGCGGCGGGTCCATGTCAGCAACGGTGACACCAGCTCCCACCACGCCACCGTCGTCCTCCGCTCCCCCCACCCTCGAGCTCGTTGGATCGCTCGCACTCCTCCTCAACAGCGCCATCGTGATCTTCAGCAACTTGCCACGCTCCCTCGAAGACGAACCGCTGGTCTTCGACGAGGAGGAGGAGGAGGAGGTCGAGTCGCGAGAAGATGACCTGTCTCTCTTGATCTGTCCCATGCAGCCTATCCGCGGCGACGATAGGGCGACGGACATGGACCCAAGGCGAAACAGACGCTTCTGCTTTGGGAGAGAAGGGAAGGAAGCTGTGGTGGGGATTCTGTCGTTTGGAGTTGCTCTCTTTGGGGTTTCTTTTGTTGGGGAAGGTCTGAAGCACCACGAAGGGTTGAAGGAGCTTATGTGGTGGTGGTGGCGACGGCCGTGGTTGCCCATGAGGAGGAGCTGGCCAGTGCTGAGATGGGAGGGGGTGGTGGAGGCCATATAAAAGAGAGCTTGCCCTTGGTCAATGAGAAGAATGGAATTTGTGGGCTTTGGTGCTGCCGTAACTTGCCATGAACGTTTGGAACCATTCTTTAGCCTACTGTTCCTGAGAGGAAAGACTCAAAAGAAGAGTTAGCAGTTGCTTTCACCCTTTTCTTGTTCTTAGTAATGCAAGCCTTGACCTTAACACAACTTCGATCATCTATGGCTGTAGATATCTTTTATGTCATTCATGTTGCTTTAAACATGCCAGTAATTAGATCTTTAATCCATGAAAAACTTCAGATGACTTGATGGATCATGTGGAGTGTTCTTCCAAACCAAAACCATTTGCCTTTCTTGTCCTCAACTTATCTGAAAGGAGACCTATCTCATTTTTGCTACGACAGACGGGTTTTCTATCATAGAACACTAGTTTATTCTCTCGTACGCCAATCCAGAATCCGACTTGGGAGCATTGACCAAGAGATGTAGTCCACAGAAATGGCCTTAGACGGCCAGCTCCCGGTCATGCAAATGGGAGTGAAGAGTACGTGTCAACTGGCCGTCCACATCAGTACGGTTGGACGTGAAGCCAAATCTCCGAGAATATTGACTTTGTTTGCTTATACCATACTTCATGGCGTTGGATCTAATCACCTCCGAATGCGAGGTAGAACCTTAGCCAGATGTAAAGAATTCTCTTCTAAGTCCCTTCAGATCATTAGCTAGCTTACGATTACGTTGTTTTGGAAGTGAATGCCACAGAGGAGTTCATGCAGCCTGGTGAGTAATATGGCATCAGAAGTTATGACAGGGCACATGAAGAAGTCTTGTTTGTGATGCAGTGATATCAGCCACACCGTATGAAGGCGGTACATGTAAAGACTTGACTTTGTCACTTGTGGGATTCGGAGACTTTGACTATAGGGTTTCACAGTCAATCAGATCTCTTTTACGAGTCACAGAGAAATTTCATGACTCGAAGAGGAAGAAAAGAGATTGCCATCCTTCTGATAAAACTAAAATAGATCAGTATTGATGGCAAAATTCATGATCAGAAGAGTTTTCCAGGATCAATAAGCTTCAGCAGGTTTGTCAGAACCAATGGATGAAATCTCCTACCGTATTGCTAATTTTCATGATTAGACACAGTCAAAAATAGCTGTATGCTTCCTCTGTTTAAGTCGAAGAATCCGTTAACCTCGAAAAAGAAGCAAAACCAAAGTATAAAAGTGATTCAAAGAGATCAAGAATGATAAATTCATAGTTTCCAATGGGAGGTATTGATGATTGATGATTCCAGTCAATACTTTGAATCAAATGTGGTGCAGTCTCCCCTTTTGAGAATATCAAGTCAGATAGAGGAGCAGCAAAGGAGATGCAGAGTATCAATAGAGGGACTGTACTCAGATATATTTTAAGATAATGTTAGTGTTTTCATTGGATCTCAGCCTCTCTCCTCTTTTTCTTACTGTGGAACTTATAAAGGTGGAGGGAGAAAACCAGAGATCTGAAATGTTGTGCTCTCCCTCTCCGGTGAACCTGCTTTCCAGTGCCAATCTCAACTCTCTCCCTCTCTATCTCTCTCTCTCTCTCGTGCAGACACATTTTTATGATACCGGACTGTGAGACGTCTCTTCGTCGTGATGTACGATAAAGTGACGGCTTGTTGTGAACCACCAAAAGAGCTATTCCTTCTTCTCTTCTATGTATGTTCATGGCCCGTAGAGAGAGGTCCATGTCGAGGGAGTCCAAAACATTCCATGGGAGTCAACAACGGTGCGCAGAAGTCAAGCATCAACACAGTGATGGAACAGACGTGGGCTAGTGGACTTCGGCATCTGTAGCTACACAGGATGAAGTCCTTCAACGCATGAAGCTAAAAGGTGAGAAGAAACGACGAGGAGAATCTCCATTAGTCCATGTTCAAGCAAACAAGCCATAGTGGATTATTCATTTCAGCTAGGTTGATTACGGTCCCACCCACAACAATCTGAGTGAGAGAAAGGAAGAGCTGTAATTATTGGATTACACCATCCACTTCTCTCTCTCTCTCTCTCTCTCTCTCTCTCTCTCTCTCTCTGTATATCTATATTTATATCGTAGAATTCTGCTAACAGAAGACTGAGGGATTCATTAAGAAGGTCTGAAGAGTATAACATCTTTAATGGTATTCTCTTCACTGTGTTGTATGGAGAGATCAGATGTGATCATTTCTGACGTGCTTCATTAGGTAGGATGTTGCCCTCTGTGAAGAGAGGGAAAGGTCAACAAGGATGCAGATGCATGCATCTTGCATCCCTTTGATTCAACACCCGACATTGAATGGCAAACACTACTCACTTTGGCCAATCTTCTGCTGCATGCACTGAGAATGATTTAGTGAGACGGTCTTCAGGATTAGTAAATCTGCACCTACGATTCTACATTAAATCAAATTCATCCCACATGGAAACCACCATCAGATCATTCTCCCCATTGCAAGCCCTTCAATTGACCTTCTTGGTAACCCAAGAACAAGCCTGGACCATTCCTTGGTTCTACTCCTGCTCCGTAACTATCTCTTTTCCTCTCCTATCGCTTGACTAAGATCGATCTAATGTGTACCGTTTCCATGTCTGGGACAGGAGGAGGAAGATGAAGAACGGATACTTAACGGTGGAAGTTGGCCTCCAGAAGGAAGGAGGAGGTGGTGGGTTGCAGAAGCTCACGATGCCTGTAACTTATATTAATCATCCACGCTTTGCTGGTCTTCTCGACAAGGCCAAGGAGATCTACGGCTACTGCTCCGGTGCCCCAGGTCCGCTGAAGCTTCCTTGCACGGTGGAGGAGTTCATCCATGTCAAGTCGCTTGTCGAGCGCGAGTCCGGTGGCAGTCAGTAGTCCTTCTCCTTGTCCCCTTGCCTTCGACAGAAAAATAGGCATATGTTAACTGGAGTCATCGTTTCCATAGCTCCGATGCAGCCATGAGGTCTACCAGTATGTGTGAGCTGGATGCATCAGTTCTGTTACATTTGCAGACATGCATGAGAAATGTAATAAAGAACAGTACTCCATCAGATATCAGAAATAGATGCAATAATCTTCCTGTGCTTTGTTGATCTCTTCAAGTTTGTCTTCGATGCTTGTTTAAGAACAGAGATGGTCAATCACTCAAAAGATTTTAGTAGGCCAGTTGAAGACAAGTATTGGCCATGAAACAAAGACAAATGACTTGAGACCTTGTCAAAAGCTTGATGTGGGGAGTGGAAGTCTCTCTCATTACTAACTTGATGAAACTTGAATGATGCAAAACCTAAATGAATATTTAGGTTTGGTTTAGGCATGACATATCAATAAACCCGTATGAATATTTTTAATTAAATACCACAGATTTAATGAAAATTTTGATGCAGTGAATAAAAGTTCATGAATATTAATAATTAGATGATTAAATATTAAATATTAAAAATGATGCAATATATACTTGACATGTGAACAAAGCTTGAGTATATGAAGCAAACCTAAATGAAAAATGAGTACTATACGAATATTTTTTTATTAGAAACTAAATATTGGTGCAAAAAATTGATATAGTGAATGAAAGTTCATGACTCTTAAAGATATGATTGAGAGAATAAAAATCTTGAAATATTAATATATTAGGAAAGGATCCAATGTATATTTTAATATCTTTTCTCACAAGTAAGTTGAAGTGTGAATGAATTCCAAGTATATGGTCCAAACGTAAATGAAGAACATGTACTATAAACCTAAATGAAGATCATGTATTGTTTGAATATTTTTAATTAAATACTAAAGATTTGGTGAAAGTTTTGATACTCTTAAAGATATGGTTTAAAGATTAAAAATTAAAAAAATTAAGAAACTATGAAAGGACCCAATATAAATAGTTTACATGAAACCCCGAGTATATGGTAAAATTCAAATTAAGAACATGTATTGTGTAACTTTATATATATATAAATATAAATTTAGCAAAAATTTTAATACAATGAATGGAAATGAAAGTTCCTACAGATCCGAAAAGAGTGAACTATTATGAGAGGACCCGATAAATATTTTAATATTCTAACTCTCACGTAAACTAATTGAAACTTACGTGTGAACGAAACTTGAGTGTCTTATATAAATCTAAATAAAAAATAAGTATTATATCTATATTTTTTAATAAAATTCAAGGAAAAAAAAACTCATGATATACTATGATATTATTTCAAAGATATAACTGAGAGGCTAAAAATTCCTAATTTTTACTTGTAATGGTCCTTTATCAATGAGATCCGATAATATGCATTCAATATATTTATAAGGTGGGAAATCAAGAAATCAAATGGTGGAATAGCCACGATAAGAATGACCCCATCAACTTTGATATGTTACTATATCCGAGACAACATCACACTGATTTAGACGCATTGTGTGCAGTCATGAGATCACAAGTACATCAAGGTTGGACGTCATAATGATTCATGAGTTAAGGACAAACTCAATATCTGTAGTTATGGGAGTTTTTTTTTTTTTTTTCTGATCATATTTAAGAGTTAAAGTTTTGGATTTTTTTTTGTTTTTTGCACAAGCACAATATTATCTTGATGTATCATCTTTACATAAAAATCAAAAAATGCTTTTGAACTACTAGTATGTACAAATCAAGACTTTGATCGTTAGTATTTTGATACGTAGAAGGTGTTAGCTAGTTTAGTCAGTAAATATTTAGATAATTTATTGTAAGATTTTAGATTCTAAAACCGTCTTTTTTATTTATAATAATAATAATAATAATATTAATATTTTAAATAATGATTTGATATCAGTTTCAATAACTTATCATAACTCATGAAACCATCCAATACAAAAGAAATATAATTAGTAATTATATATTCACCCACAATCATACTCAAACCAATAAAAAGTAAACATGAGTTGAAATAATAGATCAAACCAAGTTCAAATGTAAAATGTCATCACACAAATTTGGAGTTTTATTTTAAAAAATAAAAAATAAAATATGTGACTCAAAAGATATTGTCTATTTGAGTTTCTTTATTTATGCATAATCTATATCTCAAATATAACATTTATTTTTTTTTTTATTTTTTTTCATTTAATTATTTATAATATTTATTTTTTTATGTTATTAAAAAATCTTATATATCAATCATTATTTCAAAAATAATTATGAAAAATAAAAATACAAACTCTAAACTAGTATTATTTTCTAATTAGGACATTTGAATCTTTAAAAGATTTTGAATGTTTTTAATTTTTATTTTACTATCAAATATATTTAAATTGTTAAGGGTATTTAAGTTTTTTCATTTATAACAATAAAAAAAAGAGTTTACTATTTATAGCTTTTTAAAATTATTTTATCCTAATTATTTTTTATTGCATTCTTTTTTATTTCTTTCTCACAATCCACTGATAGTCTTTAGCTTATGCTCCCTATCACTCCATATCACTTTATAGCCAATGCTCCAATATTGCTTATTATCATATAATCCTGCTTGTCATCCCTTTAATACTTATAAATAGTATATTTATAAATAAATATATTTATGTATATTATTCATATTATATATATTTCTAATATGATTTAAATTAATTAAAAATTAAAAAAAATATAATTAAAAGAAACTCTCGAATAAACCCGTCATAAAGTGGGCCTTCTCCCCCTTCCCTCCTCGGGCCCATTACACGAGAACAAAATCGAGTCGACGCGTGCGTTGGAGTGTCAACACCGTCCCCCTCCCAACATATCCCGCTGTCCCTCGTCTCCTCCTCCTTCCTCCCCCCCCCCCCCCCTCTCGTTCCACTTTCTAGGGCTTTCCCTCGGGGAAATCCCCAATTCTTGTTCGATTTAATCCGCATCTACCCCTCGATTCTGTCGCGGAATCTCCTCCTCCTGCTCCAATGACATGATGCGATCTTGCGACCTTTCATGAAGCAGCAGCAGGTTCTTGGATCGATCCCGCGCGCCGCTGCCGGTAACTCTCGTCTCCATGGCGCCGCCGCTGAGGATCGCGATCGTCCGCGACGAGGAGACCGCCGCCGACGACACGCCGACGGCCAAGAAGACGCTCAGGGCCGAGTCCAGGGTCCCGCTCACCAGGTGGGAGGCGGCTGCCGCGGCCGCTGTGTTCTTGATCTTCGCCGTTGGACTGTTCTGTATCTTCCTCACCATGCCCGAGGCAGAGTACGATAAGATCCTCAGGCTGCCGCGCAACCTCTCCGACCTCCGCGTCCTCAAGTGAGCTCCTTTCTTTCTTTAGCTCTACTTCCATGGTGGGTCTGCTTGAATTTGGCTTTCTTCTTGCAGAAAAGCATAAATTGATACCTTCTCTTTCGTGTAATTCTCGTCCTGAGATATTATTTATCGTACGGGTGTGCTTCCCTAATTCAATACTTTTAGATATGTGTGATCTTTTCGTCTAGTAGTTAGTCAGATGCATCCATATAGGTCACACACCAATATACATATGAACATTTCGATCAGCATAATGCCGATTAACAATCACTGCAAAAGTATGATATAGGTTTTCAAATGTAACGTTTAGAACCTTGGGGCTATTTAGCTGTGCTAATGCTACTAAAATTTGATTGTCATCATATAAGAAAACCCCAAATGTATATATATGATACTTCACATCTAGAACACCTCGACTCCAAGTAGTGGAGAACACCCTGTTTATATTCTTTGCCTTTGGGCATGCATTGTATTGTTTTTCCTTTTCTAAAAGGCAGCTTTTGAAAAGCTTCGTTTGGAATTGATTTGTGTAAGTACTAGCATATTGTGAATATGCTTCGTTATGAAAAGTTTGTTTCTAAAATTGTTTTTTGGCCAAATGTTATTGTGAAGCAAAGTCTTGACAAGCAATGGCATTGTTGGAGGAGATGGTGGTCGTGGCAACAATAGCAATTATTGTAGTAATGCTTTGTAATGGTGCAAATGTTGTTAATAGTGCTGGTGACCAATGGACTTGGTGACAACGGTGGTGGTGGTGGGGGTAGGGAGGTGGTTGTAATTGATGGTGGTGGTGGTGGCGATTGCAATAGCGATGCATGTCGAGGTCGAGAGTGATTATGTCATAATTCCTTTTAGAAGAAGTCAGAAACAGGTCATGACCTTTTCTTAAACAATTTTTTTTAGTTTATCTTTTTTTTAAAAACCTTTCAGAAAATGTTAACAAATTCCCAAATTTTACAATAGCAACTTCTTAGTTTTAGAAATTAAATCTTCCAAAATTTTAGAAAAGCAACTTCTTTGATTTAAAAGTTAAAAAAGTTGCAAAAAAATATTTTAACAAGCCCAGACATATTCTTCTTGTTCTTTTCCTTCTTTTCTCCCTTTCTCTAACTTAGTGTTTTGCTATTTTTCTTTGACGAGGCTGAGATATTGCATTATCACATACTAGTTGGACACTTGTTAAAGATATCATTATATTTCTTAATTATCACCTTAGATGAAAATGAAAAGTGAGACATCCTGGTTCATATGTGCTTATCAACTTATTTCCTGCTCATAACACTATGGGATGAGGATTCTAGATAGCTTGTGAAAAATTATTTTCTTCTATCTGGTTTCTTGCCTTCTTTTATCTTTGTTTTGGATTTTAAACCAACAGCTATGCATCTCAATCAATTTATGTGTTCAATCTTTTGTAATACATGTTTGTAGGAATATTCTTTCGATCTAAGTATTCTTGTGTGGTGATTATGTTTCTTGTAAAAGCATGTGAAGCAGCCATGATTGAGTTATGGATGTCGTGTTGACAATAAAATAGTCAACTATGTCTTTCCATTAGGAGGGACTTCTAACTCTGAAGGCTCAAACTAAATTAATCATACGCGGTACCCTTACTTCACAATATGTATGTAGATTGGGATATCGGAGTATTGAGCTAGGAATCAGTTTAGAGGATTTCTTTTTTTCTTTTTTCGAATGAATGAATGGGGTTTGTATTGATATGACACTATATATTTTGGTCTCTCTTTTAATAAGTGATACAATATATTTCAATTTAAGATTGGTATTGTATAGGTTTGGTTTAGAAGCACATCTGGTCCATTTATCATAGTATAAAAGATATAGATTTCATTGGATGGTCATATTTTGGGGCTAGGGACTGTTTTGGAGGATGTTTAGCTGGTGACTTTGAATTATAAGTTGTTTATTTGCCAGAGCCATCGAATGATTTTTTTTTATAACTTTGAAGATTCTCATTTTTGTTCAGAAACATAGTCCATTGAAGAATTAGGATGTTCTTTTGTAAGCTGTAGTTTATTTTGTTAGCTTCATATGATTCATGTTTTTTTTTTTTTGCATATCTATCATTGATGGCTGGAACCAGTTGATTTGATGTTATGTTATCGTGCTTGGTGGTTCATTTTTAGAAGCAGCCGTGCACACCCCTCATTGTCTGTACTCTGTACAACCTTTTTCATTCTCCAACTGTAGTTCCATTGTATACTATTCATTCACACTGATGAACTTGTGGTACTATTATGTGAATAACTGTGGGAAACCTTTTCTTAAATGAACTCTTTGGATTTTCTATTCCAGATTTACCAGTACCGGCATCCTATTCCAAGTTAAGCAGAAATTAGTTTCAGATTTGCTTATAATCTTCTGTCGATGTGGTTCTTTATATTCACCAAGAAATAGTGGCCATATCTTTGTTGTAATAATATAATGTTGCATCATATTTGCATAGGATTTAACTCAGAATGGTATTCAAGTATAAGTAAAATAATTGGAAAAGGCACGTTGACAGGCACTTTTGTCCATGGCCATGACTCTGTTGTAATAACTTAATGTTGCATCATATTTGCATAGGAATTAGATCATAGTAGTCTTTAAGGAATTGGATCATGGTCGTATTCAAGTATAAGTAAATTGTGGCCATAACTTTGTTGTAATAACTTAATGTTGCATCATATTTTGCATAGGAATTGAATAGTAGTAGTATTCAAGTATAAGCCAAATAATTGTAAAGGGCATGTTGTAGGCATTTTTGTTCATGGCTAGTCTAAGATAATTATCTGGTGGTGTATGATAAAAAAGGTATCTTTGTGTTGATATTGTCAAATGAGTTCCTGACTTCCTTCTATCTTCTATTGAATGACAGCCTATCAGTTCACAACTTATTCTGTTCTTAATGTCAACTTTGGCTTAATGCTTAAGTAGCAAACTTCCCATTGTGAACTTTATTTTCTTTTTCCTTAGCAGTAGTATCTCCTTACAATTTGATTTGGATTAATATCCAAGACAACTGATCTATCTGTATGTAATACGGAAATTATGCTTGCAGTAAAAAAATGACATAATGCGCAGCTTGTTTACTTCTTGTACTTGGTTAGCATAGTATTAAGTTTTTCTTTTCCTGTTATTCTCTTATGCAGAAATAATTTGGCCGTATATGCCAGAGATTACCAAGCCAAATTTGTATTAGGATATTGTTCAATCTACATCTTTATGCAGACATTCATGATACCTGGTACTATATTCTTGTCATTACTGGCTGGAGCTCTTTTTGGGGTCATAAAAGGTGTTATTTTGGTTGTTTTCTCTGCAACTTCTGGTGCTTCATCCTGCTATTTCCTTTCCAAGTTAATTGGCAGGCCTTTGGTCAGCTGGATGTGGCCTGAAAAGTTGAGATTTTTCCAAGCAGAGGTACTGACAGAGTTCCTTGTGTGATAATTTGCCTTTTATTTTCTAGGCTGCCTCTGTTTATATTTGTTTTCTAGAGACCTTTTCAGGCTTATGGCTTTCTTCTTTACATACTTCAAAGTTCAATCAATTGATTAACAATTTGCTCATCTCAGAATCTGTTCTTTTCTGGATGCAGATAGCAAAACGCAGAGAAAGGCTGCTAAATTACATGCTTTTTTTGAGGATAACCCCATCTTTACCTAACACATTCATAAATCTGGCATCTCCAATTGTTGATGTTCCTTTTCGCATTTTCTTTCTTGCAACGTTGGTTGGTCTTGTTCCAGCATCTTACATAACTGTCAGAGTAAGTTTCTTTTTTATCTGCTAGAATCTACTTATTTTGAACTGTCATTTCGTTTTATTCATTTTCAAATATCCTCTTGATATCATTCATTTCCACCCTAGTTTGCTTGGCCGTGTAGCCAGCTAAGATGCACTAACTTGCTGTTGCATTTTTGCCCTATAATTCACTGGTGATGGATGTGTATTGAGATTAAAAGTTTTATTGAGACTTGATAGTATCTTACATTTGAGCAAGAATAGTGATCTTTTTCACCGTATTTAAAAGGTTGACCTATATGGGGCTAGCTCGTAGGTTTGTTGATCTTTTCACTCTTGCAAGTTTGAGATATTAAGTTAAGCCTTTGCAGGCACTGGCTGAACAGGCTGACCCTGCAACATGGCCCAGCTCTTTCAGCTGGGGCCTCTGAGGCGCCTACCCCTGTATCACCAGCATTAGGTTCAATTCCATTTATAAAATTTACAGATTTTGAGGACCATCATTTTAGAAAAAGATCAACCCAGTGCATGATGTTTTTGGGACTTGGGAGGATGAAATGTACAGTCATACCTCTATATTTTGAGGGTCATCATTTCTATGCTTTATAATTTGGTGCCATCTGTTACTGTGGTTTACCAACATCTAAAGTGATTTTGGTTTCTTTTTTTGCATTATTGTATCTATATCCTCTTTATGAATGCTGAGTTTCTTGCTCTAGTTATGATGGCACACATGTCACATCTGTGTTGTCCAAAATGCATTAAGATGAGAACGTGCAAGATCCGTAGACCTGTAGAATGTACAACTTGTAGAAGATCTACCACCATCCTTGGTAGTTTGTACTATTGTTTAGATTAGCTTCTCTTGAACTTGAACATTCAGCATATGACTGTATAATTGACTAGGCTCTGGTGAATTATCTGAAAACATCTTGTTCTTTATTGGCATTTCTGGGTTGGTTGGTTGTTTGTTTGTTGTTCTCTTTTAATCAACTCAGCATTGGCCTTTGGCCAACTTTTATCATCATTGTTCATATCTTTTCCTATACAATACTGGGACTAACCAGACTCTACTGCTTTGTACCTGAAGGCTGGTCTGGCTCTCGGGGACTTGAAATCTGTTAGGGATCTCTATGACTTGAAGACATTGGCGGTCCTGTTCCTTATTGGATTTGTCTTCATATTTCCAACAATCCTAAAGAGAAAGAGAACATATGAATGAGGCAGCTTGCTTGGCGTTGACTTTTTTTGCTTTCTGTGACAAATTATTGTTCTCTGTCACCTGAACATTAGAAAAAGTAAGGTATAACCCTCATTTTTTTTGTTTTCTTTGGCCACGAACCTGCCTCATCCGCCCACGACTTAGCTTGTAGAATGAACCAAAGTGTAACTTTCTATTGGTAATACGAAGTTTCTGCTTTTGTTGTCGTAGAGATTCGACTTTCTCTTGTTGTTGATGCTATTGGTGATACAATCTACGGTTCTCATCTGTCTCGGTTCCCACAGGAAACAGGACTCCCCACAGCCTCTCGTCTGCTTCCGTAAGTTCCATGACGTCAGCTCAAGGATGCCATCGTCACTTCTGCGAGAGAGTCAAGAATATGGTTCCTGCCTTCGTCCAGACAGGAGATGCGAGCGTTGTGGGTCCCAACTGGTCATCCAACTGGATTGGAGACAGCCCTCAAATAAAAATGTGGGAAAAACCATGACGTATATAATTGTTTTTATATCATTCATTCTATGTTTCGTTAGGTTTTGATATTTGTTTTCATAAATAGTTATGAAGCTTTAAAACAGGCTTTATGACACTAAGAATGAAGCATCGCTACAACATTATTACTCTTTTAACCCTATCATATCATCAGGTCCATATGGCTGACATGGAAGGCCCAAGCCCATCACAACAAACCCGGCCCAATATTCCTCCTCGTAACTCGCACGTCCTCTGCTAACTCAACTGCGTATATTTCTAAATTACATAAAGCAGCATTGATATATTGATTCGTAACCATGGCCAAAGAAGCACCATCAATATTATGCATCACTATTATACCATATAAAATATCGTATGTTAATTCCTAGGATACGAAGAAGACATGCAATAATTAATTAGTACTACATAGCTTAATTGACGTGCAACAGCACCTCCAATGGCATATAGAAAAGGTGGTCATGGAGACGAACGAAAGAAGAAAAGAAGGCAGGTAGGATCATACGGCGGGCGCTGTGCGTCTGTGCCCGGTCGGTATATATGCAGCACCGAGAATGGGCATGAAATGGAAGGAAGAGACAGAGATGGGAGGAGGGCGGCAGCTACATGCGGAGTAGCCCCCCGTGCAGCGGATAGAGGAAACAAGGGCGTTAAGAAGCCATTAATGGCGGCATGTAGAACTCGACAACTTCTGTTTCATTCATGTAGCCCACCATTTCGGCTGCGGGCGCATTCACCTCCTGCCGTCAACTTAATCTACAGTGTCCTCTCTCTCTCTCTCTCTCTCTCTCTCCCTAAAGCAATGCTTGCATTTAATATCCATGAGGTCACATCTTGAGCGTCCGTCTCATCTGGTCTGAAAGATCCTCTCAAGATTGTGTTCGACGGGATCCTTATGATTTGACGACGATGAGACAGTTGAACGCAAAAAGATATATATGTATATATATATATATGTATGTATATATATATAATGAGACAAAATCCAAAGTGGAATGGAATAAATCTGATCTGTATATGATGTCAATCCATGCAGTGTACAGCTCTCAACAACCATCTCATCGGGGAAGACAACACGCATCCCTTATGCCCCACTCCTGTCTCAATAGAATGTGATGTCCATCCCCTCCCTCCCGGAAGTGAAAGATGGGTAGATGGCGGAGCTGTGTTGTAGTACACTTCATCGAACAGAAACATCCAACACTTGCGGCAAAGCTTTAATGTCCATCATCTGCCATTGTCTTATATGTAAACATGGGAAGAACGGATGCCACTGAGTTGGTAACAATACCATCACTCATCTCCATCAGAATCTTCCCTTCATTACATCGACCTCCCCCCATTAATGACAAGCTATAGTCGTGAGATTTATTCCAGTCACATGCACTTCCCTCTCAAAGCTGTGGACAGGCTTGCATCGAGCTGGCCATGCAAATGTGTTCCTTTGCTTGCTCAAAGACCTGCTTGCTTGCAAACCATGAACAGCATCTGCACGAGCTTCAATAGTTGGCCAAATATACACTGTGAAACCCTAAACAGCAGAATTTAAAGAACCCCCCCCCTACCTTCGATCTGTTTTCCCCTTTGCATGCATGCCTTTCTCGAGAGAGTGTGGAGGACAGGCATGGCTCACTATCATGTTGGCAGCTGACCCTGCACTGCACACCCCATTCACTGAGCTGAGACTGACCCGAAGCGAACACCCACAGCAATCCCATGTGGAAGCCCCCAACAGCACATTTATTTGATCGCTCCATTTGCTCAAACACTGCAAGCAGGCAGGAGACCGGCCAGTCCATCAGCAGTACCAGAAGACAAGGACAGTGTTCTACCCTCTCCATCAGCACCGCTCTTTGGGTGGCATCACAAGCTCAGCAAGTTCACGTTTCGGTGACCATAAGATTGTGTCTAGGCTTGTGCAGTTGTCTGACATGAGTCAAACATCACGGAAGATTTCCAAGAGATTGTTCTTTTGGTGTGTGTGCGTTTGGTGGGAAAAAGTAGGGAAACCATTTGAGTTGCGTGATGAGATCATATGCAGGAGGGAAAAGAGTGTCCAGTGGTATTGCCTTTTGCATTTGTTTACTACTTCTTGGTTAAGTTGTTGTAATTAGTTTGAGGAATCTTGTCAGGAAACAAAGATGTAGAAAGTGAATGGGACATCTTAGTGTGATGGAATACACATATTTTATGGGTAGGTGAGATCTAGAAAGATACACTTCACAGCATGGATAGATTTGGTGACACACTTTCCTTTTGTTCCTGGCTTCCTTGATATCAATAATAATAATAATAATAATAATAATAATAATCTGTGAAGTATTATAATAGTAGACTTTGGCCAATTCATCAGCAGAAAAAAGCAGGAGGGGAAAAAAAAAGATGAAGTGCCTAAGGCTTAAGCCCTGACACAAACTTTGACCTCACAGAAGCATGAGAGAGAGAGAGAGTGAGAGAGAGAGAATGTGCCTCCCACTCTCTCTGCTTTCCCTTCAGCATCTCTTATAGTATAAAATTGCAAAGTTCTTATCTTAATGTGTGATGCAAAATTTTATTGTCTTTATTAAATATTAAAAAAAATAAAATATTTGTCAAAAAAATTGAAAACAAAAAGAGTATTTATTTATTTACATAAAATAATGAGATCTGCATGCATGACATTTATATTGGCACAAGTAGAAATTATTTTTAAAATCATTCTTGTAGAAAAATCTTACTTAATACCAAAAGTAGTTTGGAGTTGACTTTGTACTTGTTTTATTATTCTTTATCATATTCCATAAAATATTAAGAATTTTATGTTATATATGTATTTTATTCAATGATATAAGTTAAAGTTCTTTGTTCTTCTTCCTTTTCGAAATAAATCACATAACTTTCTGAATTCAAGTTGTCAAACTTTGAATAAATACCAGTGGATTCGAAAAATGAGTAGTGAAACTTATTATTGTTCTCACAATAATCTTGTTTCTCATCAAACAAATCACTGAATGCTCTCCAATTATCCTGTGTTCAATTATGTTAGAATTGGATGATGCCAACCAAAAGTTGAGACATCCATAGAACTCCATGATCAAACAAATCATCAGGTCATAGGATACTGAGAAAAGGATCAGCAACAAAGAAAGGTTGAGAATGAGTTTGAGATACACATACTACAGAACAGATGGGATCAACATGCAACACTTTTCACTTCTTTTGATGCCATTCTTCCCACTGCTCTTTTCTCAAACCCTCAATTTGACACACAAGTCCATCAAGTGTAGTGTATGCTTCCCTGCATCATCTGCAAAATATTAGTTTCCAACCATTTAAGTTCTGAAAAGGAAAGAACAATAACACACAAAAAGAAGCTGAATTCTCTGATAGAGAGGGAGGGAGGCCATAATCATATAAATATTAACTTTTACCATGCTATCATACATATATCATCATCATCATCAACAACAACATCCATCTGTACAGGCCTTATTCCATATCTCTAACAACAGCTTGCTTAAAAAAAAATCTTCTCTATTCAGGAAGCAAATGAATTCTACTCCCTCCCTATTTTAGGGAAAAAAAGAAAAGGGTGATACAAAAGGAATCCAACTCTCCCTTGCTCCAATAACCATATACAAATTGGCTGAGCTACAAAATTCAGCCTCGCCCACCACCTGTAGCAAACTTAAAATTGCCTCTATAATCACATAATTCTTCCCTTTTGTGGCATTTTGAAGCTCCTGTGTTCAGATTAACTAGAGCTGCACATATATGTACTACTTTGATTGCTGTTGAGCTGATGATGCATGTCATTCTGACGGCCAAACTCCCTGCCTCGTATCTGAAGGTCTATGAGCTGATAAGTTATGCTAATCATTTTCCACAAAGATTCTGTTTATGAAATCTTGGAACCTTCTAGAGTAGAGCTTCGGGTCCACGGCCGAGATGGAATTGGGATCGGCCTGCAATGATTTGTAGGCATGCTCCAACTTTTTTGTGATGTCATAGTCCTGAAGGATATCGATTATCCCAAAGTAGAGGAATACATCATGGAGCTTGCCGCTTTGTGTAGGTGGTGACAATGCTACACTGCTTACGAATGGCTCGGATTCACTTCTTGTGACATGCTCTGCCTTTGCTGGCATGTTTGCCCCCAGATGGATAAAGGGTCTCCTGATCATAACAAAGAGAACTTGATATTAGAAGATACTATTGAAACTTTTTAAGCATAACAGTCATATTAAGAACCAACTTTGAAATAGGAACAGCAATCATTATACAGATGACTATTAAGAGATTATGCTTTCTCTTTTTGCTACACATGGAGCAAACTTTTAGGTCCAGATGTGCAATATTCATTCAGTGCTAGCCAAGTACATGACATTGGAGCTACATCATGATGAGAACCAACTGCATCATACCACTTAAAACTGTGCAGGTCCTCTAGAAGAGGCTAAGAGTCCACAAGTTTTAAACTTATTCAATTACTCTGTCCATGGGAACAGAAGTATATCATTAGGTGACGACTAGTTGATAGAGAATCTTAAAAGTGACACAGAATCTTTAGTGGACTGAAATAACAACTTGTTTAAACCTAATGCAATGTATGAAAGCATAAAATAGATTAAATAAAACCAGCTTATTCTAGGCAGATACAGTTATTTAAATGGTTCCAAGTGCTATATCCTCAAAACAAGATTCACAAACAGCAATCCCCAATCTTTTGTGGTAACAGATAATGACCTGCAACTTACTCTACCACAAGTTCTTTAGGAAAAGGTAAGCCCGGTTTAAAAATGGCACTCACAATTAACATCAAAGTGCAGTAAGATAAGACATCTGAATGCTAGTTTTCTAGCATAGCAGGAACGAAGCTTAAATTAAAAGCACCCTTTTTAAATGAGGGAAAGGAAACACCACCATCATGGCATTATTATCATTGCTTCAAGGAGAATGTATTTTCAAAGAATCAACACTAAGCTTCCTCAATTAGAAAACAACCATCAAACTCAACACCAAAAAGAGTACCGTGTGTCCAGAATCCCATTCACATCTTGACAGGTTGACATTGAGTCTCGTAAGTCTGGCCAGGCATCTCCTTCTTGAAAAGCTTCCTTTTTGCCATATATTTCTGACCATGCATCAATAGTATGGTCAGATCACTGTCAACCATCCCATGAATTGTTTACGACTGTAACCAGGGTTCCAAAAATTATCGACTTACTTGGTGAACCAATAAATGGTGATATGCTTGTTTTAGATGCTGAGACATCGTCACAGAAATGAACCCCCACCAGAAGACTATAATCCATAATTCCTTCTGCTTCCAAGAACTCGCAGTCTCGCTTGATTTGTCTAAGGTATTAAGGTTCTATCAGACCAAATAACACAGAGAGGAGAGTAAAAATAACAAAAACAATCACATTTCTGCTATTAGAAATGTAAACTTACTCAAGAAGCTCTAAGTACCAAGATGTTTGGAGGCGAAATACAAAGTTGAGGTCAAGATCCTTAAGGGTTGTCGTCTCGTCAATCTCTTCCTCAGCCTTGTCAGTTGTCCGGCCATGGGATGAACCTTTCAAGTCAAATCTTCGATGTATATGATATTCCGAGCAGAACAAGTTACCCATAACAATGAAACGGACCTGACTTCCAACCAACATACATGCATCATAATTTGGAGAATAACTAATGCATGTAGCAATTGCTGTAAAACAGGAAGCAACACATGCAAGCTCATGCCTAATATCTGCGTACCTTTTGACCACCATTAGGTTTCACGCAATGCACACCATAGAATCTTGTGACTAACGAGTTTGCATACCGACATACATGGCGGTAATAACTGGATAACATCCTAATGAGAACCTGGACATGTATTGCAAATCAAATGAAGGAATGAATATCAAGGGCAATACATTGTTCCTAGGAAAAAGGAAGTGTGTACTTGAGTACTACCAACTGAGAAAAATCTATTTTTCTAGTCAAATTAATTCGGTAATTCAGAGAAGGTGAACCAGCACTAGGAGACCAGTACGATCAATAATCACGATAAATAATACCTAAAGGAGGAAAAAGGAGCTGCCTGTCTCACCTTCGCTTCAGATTTCTTTACTGTCTTAATCATAAAACGATCATCCTGGGTCAGGAAAAAGAAGCTTCCACTCTTCCCAGGAGAAGATAGCTCCCTCAGAGCATCATTTCCACAAATAGCCAACATATAATCTGCTGGATCCACTGAAAACAACTTCCTCAGGTGCCTGCGATCCAAGAGCCATGCCAACAATTTCATCACCCAAAAATGCAAACTCCTTTGAGTTAAGAATAACACAAATATATACCTAAAGACCATGGGGCAGTAATCCTTCCATCGGAATTCAACCGACAAGTGTGGCGGAGTAATCTTCGATCCCTCTGGAGGAAACCTCGTCCAATACTTCTCCATTGGATCAAAGTCTGATGGCCTCAGCTCCCTCAGCTGTGCTGAACCTGGTTTCCCAATTGAGTATCTGTTCCAAAAATCAAATTGACCAAGCAGCTCAACAACCACATTCGCAGGACAATGCTCGACAATAGATAAAACCGAAATTTTTTTAACCATCTACCTAATGCCTAGTTGAAGGTTTAACATCAAATCATAGTTCTTGTGTCCCTTCGATATTGTCTGACCCGGCTTCTTCACTTCATGAGTTGATAAGCAGCAGGGATTCTGTCGCTGCTGCACTGTGCCGATGAGGGTGGCACTGCTCTGGTCGAAGGTCGATCCATCCCTATAAAGCATTGCTGCCTCAAGGGTGTCGATGATGTCGCAAGTAATGTCCCCAGCCTCGCCATCCAACTCCCATATGCAGATCCTGGGGAAGCTCTTCTCTGCTGCCGAGCTCCCTCTCCCAGGTGCTCCACCGTCGATTGAAGAAAGCTTCCCAGACAACGGAACCAGTGGTGTCATCGGCACCCCCAACTCATCATCCAAATGAAAGAAGGAGCTTCTTTTCCCGGGGGTCTCCTTCCGGGCGGTTGTGGGGGCGGGATAGAAGGTCCCGTTGAGGGCCATGGGCTCGCCGTGGCTCCAGCTGCCGACGTAGCAGCTACCGTCAGGCCAGGTAAAGACGCCGCTGCCCTTGGGGACGCCGTTCTCCCACTGGCCGTCGTATCGGTTGCCGTTGGCCCAGATAAGGGCGCCGCGGCCATTGATGACGCCGCCTCGCCACTCACCGATGTACTGGTTGCCATTCCGCCAGATGTACCGTCCTTGGCCCTCCTGGAGGTTGCGCCTCCACATGCCCTCGTAGTAGTCTCCGTTGGCGTAGGCTTTGCTCCCCAACCCGTGCTTGCGGTCGGCGACCCACTGGCCGCGGTAGGTATTGCCGTCAGCCCCGATGAAGGTGCCGAAGCCCTCCATCCTACCGGACCGGAACTCACCCTCGAAGGTGGCGCCAGAAGGCCACGAGAACTTCCCCTTCCCAGCAGCCTTCCCCCGTCGCCACTCCCCCTCGTACATGCACCCATCCACCCAGAGGTACTTCCCCCGCCCGTGCGGCGCGCTCCCCACGAACTCCCCGGTGTATAGGTCCCCGTTCGGCAGGGCCTTCTCGACCACCGCGTCCCCCGCCTCCTCATCGTTGGCGGGGCAGACCGTGGGGGCCACCCTCCGCCCGCCTCCGCCCTGCGATCTGCCCCTCATCTGAACAGGGGGCTTCTCTCGATCCTCAGCCACCTCATCCCCGCCGTCTCCCTCCGCCGAGTCGCCGTCGTCGTCAGCGGGTCGCCGCATTCTACGCCCCCGCGCGCTCCCCTGCGATCGCAAGCCCTAATCTCCGGCGATAGCGAAGCGCATTCCTTGGCTGATAAATGCAGATCCAGCGCCTCTGTCCTCCCCGGACCTCCGATAACTCCCTAAAAAACACACCAAACGAAGCAAATCGATATCCAAATCGAAGCCGAGGACGAAAACCGGAAGAAATAGACGAAAAAGGCGGTTTCTTTAAGGGAAAGAGAGGATTAGGAAGCGAGAAGTGAGAGAAGCAGGAGGAGGCGTGAGCTGCCGCTGCTGCTTTACCCTTCGCTTGGGGAAACGTTGCAGCTGCGACGGGAGCAGAGAGAGAGAGAGTGAGAGAGAGAGAGAAAGTATCGGTGGTAATTATATATATATATATATCAGTATTAATTACACTACATTGACGATAATACCCCCATTAAATCTCTTAATTATCGGACATGTCCCTTTGTTCCAACTTCAACCCCAGGGGACAAAGCATACGCATCACGAACACTGTACCCAAACACCGTTCACATTACCGGGACAGGTGTCCGTGGTCCCAACAGGGGCCCCATAACGGTACTCGTTGGCCCTACCTAAACCCTGCTCTAACAGAGACAGCTGATCCTATAGTTATCCTCCGGGGATTAATTTGATTTTATGATAATTATTATTTTTAAGCTGTCAACTAATAATCGGATTAAATCCCACTTTTATCGCCTCCTATTTATAAAATAAACATAAAAAATTATTATATCCAATCAAAATTTGTTGAGATACTCAATAGGTGTTTTATATATCAAAGCATTCCTTGTACTAACTAAGAGGAAATGAAGGATTTGGTGATATTTATTGGTATTTAAATGTAGTGGATCTCTTTGTATGGGTACTTTGTACTCATTGGTACTTGAATTAGATTAATCTACATAATCACCATATACATGTTTGTTGATAGGGTTGAGTGAGCGCTAAAATCGATTGAAGTGGGCATAATCTGAAATGATTGTGAGGTTGGGAGACCAATTCATTGTGAATGGGATTTGGAGCTTGTATTTTGTTGTTGATGGAGGTTGCAATGTGATCACCATGGTCATGATGTTGGGTTTGACATCAACTCGAGAGGGAAAAGATGAAAGGGGAAGAAGGGGTTGCTGCCTAAAGGTCTTCATCTGAGATGATTTCACATGAATGCTTGTGTTGTGAGTAATTGGTGTGAAGGCAGTAAAGGCAAACCTTGTTCTTGTCATGACCCACAATAAATAATGACACCAAACCAGGTTGTAGATTTGGCAGGTCCACTTAAACTCTCATGAGCTTTTGGTTCATCAAACATGTTTGATATGATTAATATATTATTATCTTACTTTCTTCTTTTTCTTTTTTTTTTCGAATAATATATGGTGAAGATGTAATTTAATATCAAGATCTTACTATTGACAAATGACATCTTCATTGATTAGTTCGTCGTGATAAGTGAATATGATACATCACCAAAAAAATTATCGAAATTTTTGTTATAATAAATCTATATTTCATATGATATTAATTATAATTTTTAGACAATATGATTATAATAGAAGTAATGAGTTAAAAGTCAAAATATTTCAGCATTGCTATTATTTTGATTCAGAATGGCATATTTGTTAGTTGATTCTTGTTATTTTGCCACTATAATTTGTGATAATTAGAGGGGGGTGATAATGACTTTTAATGGGTTGTTGTAGTCTTCAATAGCCCTATTTATCTCTATCATAAGGAACCTTTAAATCTTAACTGTAGCAAATTAGAACATATTTGTTGGAAGATCATCATGTTAATATTCATAAAATTATATGGAACAAGTACATCTTTAAATCAATTATAAGATTGACCACATCAATTCTATATCACCAATTGAATTACTAAATGATAGGTTTAGTATTATTGAGGCAAACCACAATGTAGCATCAAAATTTTAGCCCATTTATTTTAGTTTGTGGGATAAAAATTGATGCATCAAAGGTTGATAGTTTATGTTGCTAAAGAAAGATGACTGAGGTGACCCAACACTCCCCCAAGTACAAATGGGCTGCAAGGAAGTGGCTTGATGAGTTGAAAGAAGAGTGATTTGGGAACTAGAAACTAATGGCAATAATGATAGTAATGGTTGCATCCTTGTTCAATTTTTATGTACTTCAATATTCCAATTTTTGAACCATGAAGAAGCATAAATCAAATACAAAGAAAGAAGAAAAGGAAGGGAGAGAGAGAGAGAGAGAGAGAGAGAGAGAGAAAAGGAAAGACACCCCAAAGATCAACAAGAATCCAAAGGGTCAAAGTTTTACCTAGGTTAATGGGAAAAGGTGAAACAAGGAATCACCTCTTTTAAGTGTTGGACTATTTGATTCAAAGATTTTGGAATCTATGACCCATCATTCAATGGTAAAGCTGAAGTGAACAATGAAGACTAACCACTGTTTGAACAATTCACAAGGGTTAGGCCTTATGATCAAAGTTTCTTTTTCTTTTTCTTTTTAAGAACAAAAGTACTTAGGATCAAAGTTTACCTTTCTACCATCTATCAAAGTTAACCTTCAGTAAAGGAACAACCTTGATTAGCAACACAATTCTTATATGATATTTGTGAACATGATTTGTTATCTGAATCCATTTAAGATATCCAAATCTTTTTTGATTCTCAATATAAAATATATTTTAACTGAAAAACTTGATCTACTGTGTTGTAATTCAGTGTTTGAATAACAAGTAGGGAACCTATATATATATATATATACACACAAGATTACAGAGCTAAATTTAATTAGCTTATACTCAAGACTAGAAATATATGTCAAGGATATTAGAATGACTCAAATAGATCAAGAAGATAGGAGTATGACAAAAGATAAAGATAGGAGTATGTGATGTTTCTTTCAAGAAGAATAGGAATTGGGTGCTTCATGGACTAATTATAGTAGTGCATATCTTCCTTGTATTGACAGAAGATAAATATGATGAAGCAAGGATTCAAACAGAAGCAAATTTAGTTTAGAAAAGATTTGTTCAAATTAGAATTGATGTATTAGATCTCACTTATCAAGAGTTTAGGGCTAAAAATATCATCTAATAAATTTTCACAACTAAAATATTGGCATGATGATAATATATTAGAGTCGTTTATCAAAGAGTTTGAAAAAAATAATTAATATGATTATCTCTTGAATTTATAGTAATTTTATTGCAAAAATCAATTTCTCCGAGAAGAGACTTATTTACACCAATAAATTAGTTTGTATTATCATTTCAAATAGTTATATTTATTGGTCATAACATCATTCGTCATAAAGAATTGTAAGATATTATATATAATTATCAAATGAGTTGAGATTCAAATATGCCTAATCATTTGTCTTTGGCTTAGAACAAAAAGGAATTATTTTCCATGTATCCTCCTACCATAAAATATAGATAGGAATAAAAGCCTATTTGTACCGTAGGAACAACATATTTCCTTTCTGCATACCCATCATTTACCTGATGATAATTCTTTGTAGATAAGGTGTAGTTGACAGCACTACCAAAAAAGTTCCAACCTCTCATCCCTACTGATGAACACAGGTGTTAGAAGTCACCCTTGGGAGCTGATGAGAGAGGTCTTATTCTGGTGATGGAGTTGCCTTTGTAAGTCCCTCCAAGCATATGGTAGCAGTTCCTCTTCAAGTGCAGGAATGCCTATGCAAGCACTGCATCAGTGACTCCCATAAACTTGAGTGTTGTGTCTCTCCACCAACCCATATGACTTTTGGTATGAGTTGATGGGGTAGCATGTTAGCCATTTGTGAAGTAGTGGAATCCCCTATTGGAATGTCCACTGAGCCCATCCATAATAACATGACACACTCTCCTATTTGTATTGCTGCAAGAAGAAGTTGAAGATAGATACAAAAATAAATATATATGAATTAGCAACATGTATTACAAGCATAAACATAGGAGTTCTTGCACATCCATCCTTGTCATATTTTGAAAACAGCATACTTGCCCTTATAAAATACTATGATCCTTCACCTAGTCATGATTAATACTAATAATAAAAATTTAAAGATATTTTGAAGAATTGAGACATGGAGAACAGTGATCTAATCCATTGTTCTTGTTCTAGTCTTCTGGGAAAAAAAACAAAACCAAAATTAGGCTAGAGAAGAGACTCAATATCCAATATTGTTTTATAATTTATCATATTCAGTTATATAGTTGGCCAAAATTTACATGATCATGGATGATATAATCTGCTTATTGGCACATAGAAGGAGACTTTTTCTTATTAAGTATTGTTTGCTTGTTATAAGGAAGATCATGTACTTAATTAAGTCTTCTGTAAATATTCAGTGGGAAAGTAAACCTCATAGAATTGATATAGGTTCCAATTAAATAATAATAATAAATTTTACATGAGAGTATAACATTCCAAATATGTTATCCAATCAATAATATTTTTCAAATTGATTTTGAGAAATAGAAACATCATAAAAACAAACTAGAATAGGTTGTTAGAAAATAATTTTCTGTTTAAAATATATACATCATAAAAAGCAATTAAAAACAGAAAGCAATTCATAGATAAGAAACTATTTTTCTAAAAAGAACATCATTAAGTGAAGCATTTATTTTAAAAGGAAGTTAAAAAACTAATTTTGATTTTGAGAATTGGACCGCCGCAAAAATTAATTAGAAAATAATTTTTTTGTCTAAAATAAATTACATCATAAAAAATAAAAAGAGCAAATATTTCGTAGAAAAAAGTAATTTAAGAAAATATTCTTTATTTATAAGAAAAAGAACATCACAAAAAATCAATTACAAGCAAAAAAACAATGAATATTAAAATAAAAATTCCTGAAACTAATTTTGATTTTTGAGATATAGAAATATCACAAAACAAACTAGAATAGGTTGTTAGAAAATAATATTTTTAGAAAAATAGATATCATCATATAAAAGAAATTAAAAACGGAAAAAATCATAGAAAAGCATTTATTTTAAAAGGAAGTTAAAATTTTAAATGGAGATGCGGGGTATCGAACCCCGTACCTCTCGCATGCAAAGCGAGCGCTCTACCGTTTGAGCTACATCCCCTTCTTGGTTTATCTCTAATATAAATATATTATATACTATTCATATGATTATACAAATAATTATGCACACTTGACTAGAAATCCATGATTCTGCTTCCCATATTACCACCACTGCAAGTTCAGGTCTTGCCACTTTTTGGTATGTCAATAAAAGAACATGAACTCCCTATGCTTGGATTTGGTCACTAAAATATTTCACCAATATAATATGTTCAGTCTGATTACTACATTTACTCTCTGATTCAAAAGGTTGTGATCAGCATGGACCATTGACTTTGGTTGCTTCTTATTCAATATATGTGCTGATCACCTCCTCCTTGTTTCAACATTTGAACCACCTTTTTCCTTACACCATGTTGTGTCATTGTGTTTTTTGATTTCTAATTATAGTCTACCTGTCATCGAAATTTTTTTTGTATTAATCTTTGTTTGGTTTAATTAACCTCTGGTATGATATGATATTTAGTGCTAGGATGATACAAACCATATTCTTGAAAGTTTTTTGGGATTTTTATGAAGTTTGGTAATCGAAAATTAGTGCATTGTACAATATCGGTCCGAACAATGACCGATAATACTAGCTGTAAATATAATTGTGAGCCTTGGGTTTATTATTTGACTTCACATGTTCAGATTTGAGACCAATCCATGATTGCAATTCAGATTTTCTGAATTGTTAGAGAGAGAGAGAGAGAGAGAGAGAGAGAGAGACAAAAATTTAATGGTTGCTTGCAATTGTTTTGCTTGCTAATAGGAGCCAGCTTCACTGTCCTATCTAATTGCTTCAGTGTCTTACCTTATTGTGATCCCACAATGTGCTTCCTTGTAATGACAGTCACATCCAAGTCTTGCGGGCATGGAATGGAGCAAAAGCACCTGCAACCAGCTCCAGAACATGCCACAATCAATAATAGAACTGCTGTGTTCAATCACTATAGATGCATTCTAACACAATTTGCAGATGGACACAAGAGTTGAAAAAAGGATCAATCTTGGTCAAGATGTGAAGATGGAGTTTTCTCTGTTTGAAGGTTACAAAAGCTCTCAAATACTGAGATTGAAAATGACTATGTCATCTTGTTGGTTCAGTGGATGTTTGTAGATGTACTAACAAGTTTTACTTCTTACGAACAGCCTAATAATTGTTTCTAGAACAAGAAAAACCAGTACATAAATGAGGAAGAACAATAGTGATACATACTTTTGTGTTTTTCACATTATGCAAACATACAGCTTCTCCACCAAGAAAAGAGAAGGTCTTATATTCAAGCCTAACAATGTCACCTGGGAGGTCGCAATTTAGTACCCCAACTAAATCAAGGGCAAATAAAATTGAAAGAGTTTGTAATTGTATCTACTGTCAACTGGATGCCCTAGTTTGACTGGCTTTATACATGGAGTATAGGCAGCTGGCGATTTGGGTGAACGTTGGTCGTTGCTCAGGATCGGCTGCCCAGCATAGTTCCATTAGATTTCTCCAGTCTTTGTTGCATGAAACTGGCACAGGAGGCCTCAATGTATTATGTAGAAGACCTCCTGCATTTACAGTATAAATGTTGAGTAAGGCATGTAAAATTCTTTACAAGGAAGACCAAGAGCTTGTCAGTTCATTTATGTGTAGAAACACTATTCAGGAATCTAATAGCTGATTGCTAATCTGACATGATTGATGTCTGGAAGTACAAATGAACTCTAGCTTTGAGCATGGATACCAAAGGAAGAACAAAAATTGAATAATGAATTACTCTGAATCTTTTTGTCTGTATCTCTCATGAACGCTTAGGACAATATTAGAACCCAATGTTATGTCTGGCTTAGAAGTTCATGATGCTCTTTGACAAATCATCTGCTAAAAGATGAAAATATCAAAGTCTTTAAAGTGTTCATTGGTCTGCTCTTTGACAAATCATCTGCTAAAAGATGAAAATATCAAAGTCTTTAAAGTGTTCATTGGTCTTACAATGACACCGTATCATTTTCAAATTGAAAATATCAGAGATAACAATCAAGGAGATCATTAAGAAAAGCTATTATTGCATATGTGAGTAACGCATCCGGCAAATGTTACGTTAGCAAACCGATGAAGCTGTTTCAGATTAAGTTTCATAAGCATACCTATAACCTCTCCATAGTGCATATCTGCGTAAGGCTCCTCACCAGTGAGAATCTCCCACATGACAATGCCGAAGGAATATACATCAATCTGTTTTCAATGTGAAACAGAAACAAATATTTGTCATACATTATAATTTTCACATATCAAAACAATTTTGCAGTGAACATATTTTAGGACAATCATTATGGTGATCTTGATATCCAATCGCAGGTGAGGCAGATCACAGAATGTATGCTTATGCTGTCATTTCGAAATGTTAAAAGGTCAACTAGCCTAAACTAGAAATGCAGGTCAGTGGAGTGGGATATGAAAGATGTAAATGTGATTTGAAAAAAGAAATGATCCCGGGTAATGCATAGACAATCAAAAGAAAGAAAAGGTAAAAAAAAAAAAAGGAATTTAATTTTGTGAAATTATGACTATATAATCACCATATATGTATATCAACATGCTTTTCTTGAGGCCTCCTGCCACTTGAATTACTAGATTGTTTCATAATACTGAGGGTGCTTTTTGTCAACTGTTAGATGCTTCTATTGTCATGGTTTTAAAGAGCATACAATTTTATCAGGTCTATCTTAGCAGTTAATATAACGAAACTAATAAAGCATGTTCCCTGAGAATTTTCCATGAAGCAAATGCGACTAGCTAATGCATACAATTTTAGCTTCCATAACTGACAAAAACTACCAAAATTGGTTTTCCTTAATGCAACACTATGTTGTAATCGAACTCACAATGGAGCTGTTCAAATTACAAAAACTGATCTAATTACCTTTTCAGACACCTTGTTGCCACTGGTATAGAGCAATTCTGGGGCCATCCATGGAAGTGTTCCCCTCACACCACCAGAAACCATGGTGTGTAGTTTCATTTTTGACAAGCCAAAATCACAGACCTGGATGAGACAAGTACCGAATCTTAATTCGACATGGGGTGGCATTATCAGATTCCAATCGATTACTTGGTATATATACATAGAAATATAAATGATTGATACATGGGATTAAGCAGATCTTGTAGGCCAAATGAAATATTCACACATCTGAATATTTTCAATTACCTTACAAATAGGTCTGGACTGGTCCTTGAGGTTTACAAGCAAGTTATCACATTTCAGATCAAAATGTACAATATTCTTTGAATGCAGATATTCCATACCAATAGCTGCATCCATTGCGATTAATAACCGCTTACGGAAATCAAGATACCTAAGAGATTCATTATAATATATTAGCAATATGCAAATGAAAATATTGAAAAAGTAGAGTGACAAAAAAGCATGTACTTGTCTTTGCGTCGTAAAACATGCTTGAGAGAGCCATGAGGCATAAATTCTGTCACAGTTGCCAATGTTCCTCCTGGTTCATACTTTACAATTCCATAAAAGGCTACAACATTTGGATGATGAAGCTTTGATAGGATACCCACTTCACGCCAAAAACCTAATATCTGGAAGACAAGCACTAAATTTATTTACCATAAAGGAAACTCTCTTAATAATGTCAGCTTCTCAATTCATTCATATAACTAGTGTTCACATGCACATGTTTAATACTCAACAGTCAACGAAAGGAAAAGAAGGCTCAAATGATTCATTTGGCCTCGAACATCACCATTTTGTCTGTTTGTGATGATTGACCAGTAAAGTAACTATTCTTTATCCGCTTAATGGCTACATCTGTGCCCCTCCATTTTCCATGGTACACAGTTCCATATGTGCCAGAACCCAGTTCTCGCAGCTCCTCAAGATCTTCATCCTTTATAATCTGCTATCATGACATCACAAGAAGTCAAGGATAGTAGTAAAGAAATGCATTAGAAATGTAAACTAGAACAACAGAATTGCTGGTCATGGAAAGTTCTAGAACACCTGAATTTGCAGACTGCCATGGGAAGTTAAGGGAAAAAAAGGTCTGAACAACCCAATACAAATGTAAAATAAAAACTGAAAAACAAAATCATTGTAGCATGGAAAATTATTGAAGAAAAATAAATCGACTAATTGTATACTGCATTGCTAGTTTTAAGAATCAGCTCTGGTATACTGTCTGGTGTTTGAACAAAAGCCTCGGTGTACACAGTAACATTAATCAACCATATCTTTTGTATAACTAAAAGTGGAAAACCCAATAATTATGATCAAATGCCAGATGGAAGGTGCTTCAGCTTGCAAAGTCCAAAAAATTAATGCTGGCTATACAGATATTCATCAACAAACCTGCACGTTTCTTAGATGTGGAACTTCCATAGAAACATCAGTTCCTGGCTCATTCACTTCCTTCTTATCAGATACACATTCCTGTATGCAACAAAAATTGGAAAAATTGTCTGCACAAAGAATATAATTGAGACATACAAACACCTTAACAACACAAAAAAAACTACCTCATACTCCAAGAGTGCTGTTCTTAAGTTTTCTCCAACATTTGCAAGGGAACTGTCTACCTGAAAGCCATGACCACCATAAATGATTAAACTGGGTATTGCACATTAATTCCATGGTGCTGGATGATTGTCATTGCATTACCTCATCAAAATCAATTTGAGGATTCTTCTGGCCAAACATGACTTCATCTTCTAAAGGAGCAAAATGAAGTTGACCAGAATGCGACCCTTCAATTTCAGTAAGAAAATGTTCCTCGTGAACTTGCTTTTGATTCATAAATGTGACATCTTTGCTTGAAAACTCATCATTGAACAAATTCAAAAGAGAATACTGACTTTCACCACTTGGCATATCCAAGCCGATTATGACATTATGCTTACTTGAGGTTGTTGAATTAGAAGGCTCCTCAGAAGTTTTAACCTTGGAAAAAGAATTGGAGACTAGATCAGGAAGAAATTGAGAATTAGTATAATTAAGAGGGTCATTGTGTTCCGTAGTAGGAAGAGAACTATTCCCTTGAGAAGCAATTCCTGCATCCCTGCCCAGATGAGTATCAGCATGTTTCCTTGCAGTGTCCAACTTTCTAACTGTGGTAGTTATCTCCTCCTTGCACAGCTTGCTAGAAAGAAGTGTTGGATTTTCCTTCTGTTTCAGGATGCTTCCTATGCTTGAAGATGGAGAATTTGGTTTTGTGGCTTCTGATCCTTCAACAAGAGGATCTTGGGAACAAATATCAGGCATAAATATCTTACCATCAAAACTGGAACTCTCTTGGCTTCCGCTCATATCAGATTCATTCCAGATCCTAGACTTCTTTAAAGTGTTTTTCTCATCAGCCACCGATGATGGAGTGTAGTCCCTCTCAGGCTTCTCAACCTTCCTGTGTAATTCAGAAGTCCTATTTCTTGCATTGACAGTCTGGCTGGACGCTAGGTGAGATGATGAAGGGACAACAGCTTCTTCATGATTACATGCACAGTGCTCTGTCAAGGGTTTACTGCCACTCATAGGTTCATGAGGACAATTGGAATTTTCTGGTGTCTGTGCTATGGATACGATGCCAACTTGATTCCTTTGGATAACTGAAACTGAAGTTTCACATCTTTCGATTTCTTTCACATCATTCCAAGTACTTGTAGGATTAGACCTCAGTGGATTTGCTGCAATGGATAAGATATCAGATTCAGAAGACAGGTCTTCTACGGGCACAGGAACTAAAAGTCCAACTAGTTGTTGCTTCTTATGGGAGAATTGATCAAGTTCTGATTTGTGAGAACCAATTTGATCATTAAAGTTTGATAACTTAATTAATAACTCTTCCTGATTTATTGGCATCTGATCCTTAAAAGATACTCTTGAGACCCTTGGATGTGAATCTTCAGAGACAAGGGCAGTTATCTTAGGCTTATAATCAGAACATTCAGTGGTAACTTCTCCAGCAGAAGTGTAAGGTTGGACATGTTCTTGAGGCATACTACTCTTGCCAGCACTAACACTAGTGTCAGGTGGTAGTGACACCTGAGTTTCTAAAATCTCCATCCAATGCCTTGAAGAAGTTTCAAAATCCGAGGCTGAAGTTCCACAGGGTGTTTCAAGTTGCAAATATGAAAGTGAAACACCATGCTGCTGCACTGGGGAAGAAAATCTATGTCCTGATTGATTTTCCTTTGCTGGATCTATTTGCTGGCTCAAGCCTTTTACTATGGGTTTTGCCTCCCTATTTTCTTCATTTTGGTCTTGACTTGAGATGCCAACAGAGAAATCTTCAGTTCCACTCCAGTGAGCATTAAGAAGTTTATTGAGTGGCTTTGCATAAGTTTCAATAGTGGATGCAGAAGTTGGAATCCCATTTCCATCACTCTGGTACGTGTCATGATGATGGATGGCAGAGTATGGACCTTCAGCATTATGCCTTTTGTTGTAGTCTTTAAATTCTGGGTGTTTTTTGAAGTCACCGGCTGACATACTTTGCAAACCTAGAAGACTTGAAGTGTCAACAGATGCCTCTAAACCATTGATAGCTGCAACATATTGAGCTTCAGAATCCCCCTCCATGGTGCCAAGAGTGAAATGCATGATATCACTGTCATCTGAGGAGAACAGAAACATCCTAGGCCTTTGTGATGCCTCACTGTCTTCTAAAACAGTGCACTCATCAATCATATGCTGCAAATCATCACTACAGTGCACAGAAATTAAGGCATCCAGATCTTCCCCAGGCAATTGACACTTGATAACAAAAGTTTGGTTGTACATTCTTCTTGCTCTTTGCATGAGCTCTTCCCAGGACATGGACTTGTTAATTCGGAGGATGTGTGTCGCACCTCCCACATATCTGAGTTTTCCATCACTCGGTCGAGGTAGGAATTTACCACCATAACTGCATAGGAATTTCACTCCTGTTGGTGAAGGATCTGATGAAGCATACCGAGGATGAAATCCTCGATAACTACTGTTACCAGCTGGGGCATGTGACAGTGTCCTTGTTAATGCAAGGTAACTTTTGTCGTTGGTCTCAACAAATCCTTTCTTCTCTATTTTTTTTGATGGTGCTTTATTTTCAGAGGCAAGACCTGGAATATCTGATTCACTTCCAGGTTCTGCATTAGAGATGGCCCGTCTTCTTCTCAAGTCCACATAGTTGGAGCTAGAGATTTGATGTCGAGAAGGATTTGGAATATAAGGCCTCTTTGGAATTGCCTTATCTCGCATGAATTCAATGGAGAACTCCTCACCAGTTTGAAATGAGTAATTCAAGGCATGCCTAGCACTATCCGATGCAACAAATTCTGCAGATCTAGAATTGGTGTGACTGGAGCTCAATGGAGATTGCTTAAGAGTTTGGTTTGCAGGGCCAAAGCCATCATTTCTAGTTTCTGCTAAATCATACTGGAGCTTTTGGGAGTTCCTCGAGCGTTCCATTAACTATCATCTCGAATTTACTTTTGTCACCATTTAAGGAAGGATAACCACCATGAGAAGGACCAGAAAACTTCACTCTATGCTACCAGTACACATCGAGATTGCATTGGACTAAATTGCTGACATCAAAGCTATCGTATCTGATATATGGATAATTTACCTTACATACAGAAGTTCTGGAAATCGGAAATAAGAAGCCATTTCCAACCCGAATAACACTTTCAATATTCTCTGGTAGATCAGAATATACTGCACGAACAGATTTATATTGTATTTTAAACATGATAAACAACTTCATAAACCGCATGATATGTAAAAAAAAAATCTTATTAGATAAAACTCGATATAGTTTATCAATTAAAGCATCAAGTTGAGTGACAATCTTTTAATTCACTAAAAATAAAGAGAAAAAAAAAGGAACAGAACAAACATCTTAGCACTTCTCGTGCGGTTATACTGACAAAGGTATATGTCATCTTTATTGCCTTGTAATTTGACCAACTTCCTCAAGACCTACTCTTTTGCTACTTATTTATGAACCCATCCCACAGCATCAGCCCCTCGTAACTCGAGGATTTTCTCAATCATATCATTTCCAGCAAACCAATTTGCTGGCTGTTTAGAAATCTTGAACAAATGAAGAACATTTACCAACGCCTTATCTTTCAAGCAATTTGGGCCAAATTCACAGGCACAATAATTCACACGGCTCCAATCTGTTCTTCCACATGCAAGAATCATTTTGCATCAACATGGATATCTTCCTACCATATGGAATTATCGATTACCCCTATTGCATCTTCCTGCTACCTGTGACTCTGCTATTTTGATTGTAGCTATCTCATTCATCATTGAAACCCCATTTTTCCTTTTCAATGAACTACAAAAGATCTTTTTTCTTTCTTTACTTTAAGAGGAAGCAAACATCGAAGCTAATTAAGTGGTCGATGCCACTCATAACCGGATGATTTCTCACCCAAATCGCTAAACCCAAAGAGGTATCATTAGCTGGAATTTCCATTACACAATAGAAACATACCAGAACAAGAAGAATTCAGTTCAGGTGGCATACCTTCGCTTCTGTAGCTGCAGGCACAGCCCACAGGATGTATCAGATGGAAGGCCAGAGAGGAGGAGGAATTGATATGAAGTGTGTGGGAGAGTGAAAGAGATGGGTTGAGTCTTGAGTATGAAACAGGTCAGCTTGAGGCAGGCCATTGGCTGTGCTTTGGCGCCTTCGATCAGGGACAGGGATGGGTGGGTCTCACTGCCATGACGAGCTTGATGCGATCACATCGCAATAGCCGAGCAATCAATAAGCTTTCGCCAACACAAAAATAATGCAAATGGAGTCGACGCCACCTGCCATGATCGATACGACGGCACTGAAATGAACAGCTCTCTGCACATTAGTCCCTCGCGGAGACTCTACTGGATTAGCGTTCTCATCCTTCAAACTCTTCGTATTTTCATAACACAGTGCATATTAGTCCCTGAGATATCTTCCACCAGATTAGCGTTTTCACCCTTTTAATTCTTTATATTTGCACAGCGCATATGGATTTGTTGCCAACTGCTTTGATCAATATAAAGATAATGCTGGATTAGCGTATTAATCCTTCAATTAATTATATTTTCACATTAGTCCTTAATTTAGTTGATAGTAAGTAATTAATCTAACAGGATATCCCATTCTTAAAACAATTTCTTTTTACAGTTAGTCAATAACATATCATCAATGACTTAAGATTAGAAGAATTAATATGAAAATGAAAACAATTAGAGCATTAAAATACAAAACATGAAGAGTTAAGGAGTTAATCTCCATAAAAACACTGTAAAGAAACTAATGCTTCTCTTTCTTCTTCACATGTTTTCCAATAGACAAATACTAAGCTGAGGAAAGGTTTCAGAAAAAAATTAAGGAAAGAAAGAGCCAATTGGGCCCCATTAAGTACTGTGTCAGCTCTCAAGTTTGATTAATCCAACTGGAGTTGGTGAATGTTCAACTAAAAAGAAAGATTGATGTGAAACATGTTGGATTGACTTCAATCTTGTCTTCACTGCTGAAACAACTGGAACAATTTCTACAAGCACCATGCATCCTCATGAGAAGACATTCTAGCCTGTATAACTTGATCCGTAAATATCAGCAAAGAGTTTATGGGCTTTTAATTTGACAAATTGTTTTTCCATAGATTTTGTTTGAATAAACTCAATAGTAAATCCAGAAGAACATGCCAAATATAAAGCCAAACCACAACAGGTTGATGATTGTGTTGGTTATGATGGTAGTGGAGGTAGGCAAAGCACCCAAAATATGAACAGATGAGCTAAAACATTAATTCTCTTTTTGAGAAATCATTTTGGTTCTTTCTTATGCAATGGCTGTATGATCCTAGTTGATGGTCATCATGTTTTGAAGAAGATCTGCTGCTTAACATGTCAAGGTCAATGAATGGAGATGATCTCAATGCATCAACCAGGGAGAATGAAACAATGTCAACCTCATGGTTGAACATTGAGATGTGATTGCTAGGATGTCTATATGGATCTCTGAACCTGTGCTTTTAACAGATGACTCAGGCCTTTTTATAGACTCAAAAGATCAAACAAGCAATAATTTAAAGCCAAACCTCACTAAAAATTTCAAGAACAAGAATGGTCAAGGAGTTAAAGGAGCAAGGGCTTAAGATGGCATCCATCAGTATCATCTAGTTTGTCTCTGTTCCATGAAATCTTCAATCTGAGGTCAGATCCCAGCTTTGAATCATTCATCCCAGCTTCAGTAAGCAACCTCAGTATCAAGTATGAGATCATGTTCATGTGGCATTTGGTCAGGGAAGACTTATGAGTTTGAAGGGAGAAGGGAGAAGAGACCATCTGTTGATGACATACCAACCACTCTACAATATTTTCTTCACAAGTTTCTTGGCAATGACAAAAGATTTGAAATGTACACAAGAAATGGAGGAGAATTTAGTTCCAAGTTCTGGCCACCAAAGTGGGCAAGTAGCTTCTATAGATTTGTGGTTGATGTGACACATAGAACCATTTGCAGTTTCTTAAAGTCATTACATATTCTCCCACTAATGCTTAAATAAATCTTTGGCCTATTTACAATATGTCATTTAGCAATTTAACTTTGATGTTCACATATCAGAATAAGTTATAGCAGAAGAAAAATGAGTGAAATCAAAGCAGTTCTAATTGGCTTATAAGGGAACTAAATCTTTGATGATTAGAAAAGTGTGGAAGTGGAGTAATTCTATACGCATACATCTCATGAAAAGCTTTCAGCTTCAAGATTAGGTTTTGCTTTTGACATGGGATGTGCTCATTGTTCTTATCACCTGCACTGTGCAGACATCTTTCTCCTGATATTAATTGAGTGTGATGGATTGTGTCCAAGAGAAAATGGAGGAGTCATCTTCCTGCACAAGTAGGGAGCAGGTGAATAGTTATCTGCAGCCTATCTTCTTCCTGGTTTGCACTGTAGATCCATGCCAAAAGGTCATCATCATCAGGAGAAATAAAGGCCACACAGGATCAGCAGAGAAAAATCTCAAGAACAAAGGAGGGCCAGATGAATGCATGGCTGCAATGACTTGGTCTGTGCCACCAGAGTCCATGCTTTCACATCATCATCATGCTTCAGCTACTGCTGCTTGTTGATTCCCTCAAGTCTGGGAAACAATGTGAGCACAATTGGTGACATAAGAGAACACACCAGAAAGTACCAGATAGGGAGAACTGCTCAAGTCTGGACACCATGCATCATTTGGGACATAATATTGGATGCTTGGAGCTGCAGGCCATCAGATTAGGCTGACCTCTCGGCAGACAATCGAATCAAACTGATATAGACATCACCGACAATTGCATCATCTATAGTAATTCTCAATATTTAGTATGTAGTCTTAGGATCACTTAACACATGATGACTACTCTAAAGATCAGTTATATAGCGGTAAGATTATGTATATTAATCTCTTCCGATCCTCAAATTGAGATAGTCTTATATAGGAATAGATTGGCTAAATATGAATAATAGCCATCTACAATATACTAATGGTCATCATTATCGAGGTTAATTATCACCATTCATTCATTTAATCTTATATTAAAGTAAATTAAGATTAAGATTGATTTCTAAAGAGTGGTATTACCAATTTACTTAATTGACGGTCAAATTCATCGAAATTAATCGGCTAATTATTCCATGTGATTGAACCTAGTCCATTAATTGTTCATATATATAACTGTTTAAGATCAGTGATTGTTCTTCAAAATGAGTTGTTTGAAATGTGACGATTTAGAAGTAGATAATTATAGGTCCATGATAATTTCAAATATTGATATTTTTCTACATAATCCTCTAATTAATATCCATTCAGAAAACTCAGATTAATTACTATCAATTACAAGTAATATTAATAAATGTAAATAAAATATACGAATATAAAAGTATTTAAAATAACATCAATTCTTAGTTTGTAAAGAATAATTTTTAGTATATGCCTCGATGGATTTGAAGATTAGGCCCAATAAATAGCCCAGCCCACAAACGAATCTCATCGTCCAATCCCAATCACACGGCCGAGATCTCTTCTCTCATTTCTATATGTTCGGGGCTACGGCTCATCTCCTATCTTCTCCCCGCAGAAGCCCTAGCCGTGGAGGACTAGAGAAGCCGCCGTCCACCGCCATGACGACCCGCTTCAAGAAGAACCGGAAGAAGAGGGGGCACGTGAGCGCCGGACACGGACGCATCGGGAAGCACCGGAAGCACCCCGGTGGCCGCGGCAACGCCGGAGGCATGCACCACCACCGCATCCTGTTCGACAAGTACCACCCTGGTTACTTCGGAAAGGTCGGTATGCGCTACTTCCACCGCCTACGCAACAAGTTCCACTGCCCCGCCCTCAACGTCGACCGCCTCTGGTCCCTCGTCCCCGACGCCGTCAAGGACGCTGCCGCTAAGGACGCCGCCGCCGCCCCCCTCATCGACGTAACCCAGTTCGGATACTTCAAGGTCCTCGGCAAGGGGATGCTGCCCCCGGGCCGCTCCGTCGTCGTGAAGGCCAAGCTCATCTCCAAGATCGCAGAGAAGAAGATAAAGGCCGCAGGCGGCGCCGTCGTGCTCACCGCTTGATCCTGTCGGTTAGTTCCGTAGCCTAAGAGGTGATCTGGACATCAAATTCTCCTGCGTTGTTCGGATTTTGATCTAACGACTCGTCTTGATTACCGTGGTTGCAAACTCTTAGTAAAGTTCAATCATTTCTTGTTCTTTCTATGCCATTGCCCTCTTGTCGACAACTGCCAAGAATCGCAAGCTGTGGGTATGTTGCAAGTTGCCATCTTTTGTTGTTGCTCTGTCACCATTGTAGCACATTGGCGGTGGTGCACCGACTTCGAGGTGAAATTGATTACAAGGGAAATCCACAAAGAAGCTTTGGCTCAAAAAAGGGGAAATTGAAGTTGGGCAGAAAAAAAAATGAAAGCATCGTATAATAATATGAGCTTTGCGGAAGAGGAAAGAGAGAGCAACTTGTTATGGTTGCTTAGTTGTTTCAGTGCCTAATCTGTTTTCATCCTTTCTTTTCCTCGTTGGATTCTGAAGTTTGTTTTCCTTTTGAGTGAGTCAAACATCTTGTAGACAACAGAACTATGAATGATGTCGGGGAAGAGATTATGTTGTCGATGCAAAGAAGCTCATAGTTTGCTGATGTGGTCCGAGATTGTCTCACATAGATTAAGTTTATGGCTGTTTTGGGAAGATGGTGATGTCTGGGTCGAGCTGTTTATGTATAGTTTACATGCAAGTGAGATGTGTTATTTGACCTTGGATGAAGGAGTGTGTCATGAGATGAAGTCTCAAGTCTATCAACACTTAGATCTTTACGGTGGTCTTCGAGACATATTGGATGTCGAACTTTTTAAACTCTATTAAGCATCTTCGTTCAAAATATTACTGATATAGTAGATGGGTCTTTGGATTTTTCATCATCCTGTATCAATACTGAGCTAATACTCGGGACTATGATAATGAGATAGAGATTCAGAACTTCTCTTGAGGTAGAGAAGGTGAGCTACGATAGCTTGGTGAGATGAACCTTTAACTTTTTGAATGATCTTAGCATTCCTTAGTTTATAAGAAACTCGGATCGGGAAGTGTTGCTAGTCGACCTGCTAACTGTTGAACCTCTCTTATCGACTCAGGTGGATGAATCTCTAATAGACTCTTATTTTCTCGGGGTTAATGTCTATTTCTCTTTGATGCACAGTGAATTTGAGCAACTTTATCGAGTCAACTTCAAAGGCGCACCTAATCGAATTGAGACACATAATCTTTTTAGGATTTGAAACATCTCGGCCAAGTCCGCTAGATGCTAGTAGATTGTTTTGCCCTTCACTATTATGTCGCCCACTTAAAGCTCAACATTTCTCCTTGATGTTTAAGCATCTTGTTCATTATCCTTTGATTGGTTGTCCTAGCATTTTTTTTTATCTTGAAAGGCATGATAACAAGATGTGTCTTGGTGATGAGGAAAATATATCTTGGATCCTCTAGCACTAACCTGATATCTTGACAAAATATTCATAAAGGTGAGGAGCTCGTAACCCAAGTTGGCATCAACTAACTGATCAATCTGAGGGAGGAGGAGGTAGTTGTCGATATAATCAACACATCATTTAATTTTTATTATATTTTTTAACAAATATAATATTGGTGAGCCATTAGAGATATTACACTTCAAAAATAGATCTAGCTCCTACTATCTTGTCTATCTCATTACTAATTACTTGGTGATCGGGAGCAAACTTACGAGATCCTTGCTTTACTAGTCATATCTTGGGAGAAATCTTCAGGTGATGTTGTGTTACGCTTGGGTTGATCCTTGGCATATCTTTTGCGACCATGCAAACACTTTGGCATTCTCTCAAAGAAAATTGATAAGTTGTACTTGTCTCTCCTCAAGAAGTGTCATCCCGAACTTGAGAGCTCGATCTAGTTAGATTGTATTAAGAGGCACCTCGATGAACGGTTTCACTGGCTGATGATGTAGGGTGGATTTGTCCATGTCTTAGGGGTCCACAAGTAGTGTTTTGGGTTGGACTTTTTTTGGTAGAGAGATTATTGTTAGATAGCACTGGTGCAACTCCTTTGGATTGCTTCTTTAACTCTCCGACGTTGGGCCTTATCAGGAACTTCATTATTATATGATGTCAATATCATCGCTCTAATTATGTTTAGTGTGGGTTGACTTATGATCGCATTGTACATCAAAAGAATATCCATCATCATGAATTTGGTCAATATTATTTTAGAGCAACGTTTATCTTTAAATATGACATGTAGGTTCACAATCCCTAGAGGTGAGATGGAGTCGTCGATGAACCATGTCAATGAAGAAGTCATTGGGGTAAGATGATATTTATCTCTAAATATCATTAGAGCTATCATTAGAGCTGTCTATGTTGATCATTATCCTTTCCACTCGAGTATTGATCGTTATCATAAAACTACTAAGGTGTCATTATTATTTGGGTTAAGATATTATGCCTCTCTCTCTCTTTAGAGGTTACCTCTGGGTCGCCATCCATCATCGGGTGCTCTTCAATGGTGACTCAGGCATAAGCTTTGCAGCCCGAGGAGCTATCCCCTCCCAGGTGGATCCATCGACTATGACATCAATTTATCTCCCTACTAGCTCTTAGGGTTGGGGTGAGGGCTTCCGGTGATTTCAAATGAATCGCTCGAGATGTCCTTAACATATGAGCTCTTTAACCTATTTATTCAAGTTGTGACTATCTTCGGTGTTGTGACCATAATCTCGATGGAACTGATAGCACTTGGACCTGTCTTCTTTTGTCAATATGATCTTTATTTAGTGATGATCCCTTAAGTGCCCCTCCTTTTTTATTTGAATTTTTTTTAATTCTAATCATAATTAAGGTGGCCAACTTACACCTTGAGCTACGTAGCTTTGGTTAGTCATTTCTTCTTCGTTAGGGTAACCCCAGGTTTAAGGTTGACTACGATCGCTCCTAATTCAACCTATTGCAAGACTCTTTATGCTTACCCAAGACCGTTGCCTCCGAAGCAATGTATTTATTGGCTCTTTAAAATGTCTCAGGTACAATCGTTGGTAGTCTCTATCAGCGATTAAAAGAGATAGGAGAGCTTGAGCCCCATCATCAATGTTTATGTGATGAGCGATGGATGAGCATCTGCTACTCCTCGGATCTCGTTTGTGAATCGAGCAATGAGGTCTACGAGTGTCTCTCCTCCTCTTGCCTTAGTCCAAAGAGTCTTATCATCGAGCATTGAGGGCATACATTTTCGAGGAAGTGTTGCTCAAACTCTCTCACTAGCTAGGTGAAAGAGCATAGGGAAAGTAGCTTCAAACGAACATACAATTGTAGTGTTGGACCTTTTAATGTGGTTAGAAAAGTATGACATATTATTGTATCCAAAGTGCTATATAGAGATATCTGGGCGCGAAACACGAAGATAAAAGCTTGTTGGAATAATTTTTTTGGATATACTTGATATAAATCCATTTGTTCTTTCTGCTTGTGTGCAGAATGCTCAGGTAGGAATTGTAAGTTTATGATCTCTCTGTGTTTCTGACGCCCTCAATCAATGCATTAGATATTAATGTAAAGAATGACAAGATTTTGATTGTTACTGGTGAAGTATGTCCCTGCAAAAATTAGAATTCCCATTGGATTATAATCATGTAATTCTGCACACAGGAATAAGAACGAGAATAACGTTATTAATCATCGACATGTTCTACCAACAATGCCAAATTTGAGAGCCCCTCACACCGAGCTCCATTTATAGGTCGACGAAATTAAAGGCGATCGCAGTAATAACTGTGGAGACCTGCATGCATTCATGCCAGGCTTCACATATCATTAATCAGTCTCAGCTCCGCTTCACAGGGTCGAAGTTGGCGACGGCGACGACGGCCCCGACGATCACGACGAGCACGACGCCGCCCGCGACGATGCTGAGGAGGAAGTTCTTGAGCGACGGCGAGACTCCCGGTTGCGCCGCCTCCGCCACGTCCGGGATCACCAACGCCGCTGCCAATGCTGCCGCCGCGAGCCCGCTCATTGCCTTCTCCTTCGCGGACGACGCCCGGACCTTGCGCTGGCTGCTCGGCCGCCATCGTCCCGCTGCCGCGGGAGTAGGCCGAACAGGCAGCATGAGCGGCTGGAAGAACGCATCCGAGCCGGCGAGGGGCCGGCTGCGGCCGACGCCCGGCATCGCCATGGTGACAGCGGAAGCCGATGCCATTGTTGTACTAGTAATCGATCTGCCGAATCAAGATCGGGCCTCGAGCTGCTCTGTTTGGGCTGCGCTAAGTATGGAATGGGAGACATGATCTCAGGATTTGCTTGGGTTGCCATATCAGCACGTGCATCCGACGTGTCGGATTTTGATTGCCGGAGAGATGGATAAGGTTATCTTCTTTCTCGGGGAGGAGACAACCAAAGGATAAGGTTACGAAAGCCTTCCATTGCTCTAAAAACGCAGTGTTGGGTGGAGCAGACAAAGTATTCGCCATCTTAATTAGTCGCCTTCTTCCCCTTCCTTTCATCTCTTTGAATCCGAGAAACTGATACACAGAAATCATCCTTGCATGCTTCTCTTGGACACGAAAAGTGCCTCAATCATTCTGAACGAGCTCAGGAAGATGAACATGGAACAGCTTGGCCATGGAGGTGATCGAATGAACTCTTGCCATGGCTCGCCTCCTTGCAGTGATATTGGCATGATTCTGCCGTTCTACCACAGTTCCTCCTCCTTTGTGGATGATTCAGTTCCAAGGAAAAGCTGCTTCAAACATCATTATGATAGAGAGACCAAAGAGATCCTAATCGCTTAATCTGAAAGGATCAATCTTATTGTGGAATCCTTAATAAATAACATGTGAAGAGGCAAATCTCACGTTGCTCATATGCGACTAGAATAATAATATTTACCCTTATATTAGATAGATTATTCAAGTCTCAAACTAATGTATTTATTATGTATTTAAATTAAAGAGGTCAATCAAAGAGTTTTCATGATTGTTATGTCTTTTAGATATAAAAAAATATAAGATATTTATTTAACTAATGATGTTTAATGGTTAATAAGTAACTAATGAAAATTGACATTTAATAAAATAAAAAATAGTAAAGTTGATGCGAGGTATTTAATAAAATGAGGGAGAAAATAACGTGAGGTGATTACTATTAGTGGGTGTAATGTGAGGAAAGAGGTAAGAAGATTTTACTGGACACTATAAATAGAAAATTAAGTATTTATAATTCAATAAAATTTCTTTTAGATACTTAAATAATTGGGACAATATGACATATAGTAATAGTTATTATCGTGTTGATATGATTAAGATAGTATATATATCTCATATCAAAGAAAAAATATAAGGCAATATATGTTATTCCTATTATAGTGTTCTTCAATTTGTGAGAGCTTTTATTTTACTTTTTGTTATTAAAAAAAAAGAAAAATCATGACTTCCGTGAGGAAAGAAAAGAGAATTGAATAGGGAGTTATTCATAATTTACCTCTTTGTCCCTCGGTTTTAGCTCTCCAACCCTTCTACTCCACGGAAATTACACGGCAAGTTCCAGGCACAACAAAAGTCTTTGCAAATATAAAAAAGATAGGGGTTTATTGAGAAATTTACCATTTTATGGTCCATCGTTGTTTCATTTAGGCTCTTCGACCCTCTATTCAAAGATAATTACGCAAAATTAAGGGGGTTTATTCATAAATGTTCCCTTCTTCCCTAATGTTATGGTCTTTTTAGCGCTCTAACCCTTATATTCCATAAAATTATGCATCAAAGTCGGGCCTCGGGCAAAACGCTGTTATCGCCCGTCCCCAACCTCGCCCGAAACGTCTTCATCGTCGGCCCTTTTGTTCTTGTGGAACCCTAAAACACCCTCAAATCTCTCTCTCTCTCTCTCTTTCTCTCTTCGATTTCAGCGCTGATAAGGAGCCGATTCCAATCCCACCGCCCTTCGATTCGTCGGTTCTCCTCCGAGATCCCGCCGGTACCGAGGTTCGCAGCTCTCTTCCCCCTTTATTGATCCGAGATCCTTTCTTACCCAAAAAGAAATAAGAATTCTTCTTGGTGACCTGATCCATCTCTGTGATCTGGATGCTTGTTCTTGACGTGTCATTTTAGGCGATATGTTTTCCTTCTTGATCTACATTGGATAGAAAACCTCGAGACTGGAACCAATTTTGTTTCTTTTTTCTCGTCTTTCGTACTAATTGCTGATCTGGAATAGTTCAAGTTAGAAGAACGAACTTGGAGCAGTGCAATTCATCTGTTGGCTTCTTTGCAGGAGGTCGGGATCTGTCGGATCTCAACAGGAGCCTCTATTGAGGTTCCAATCGTTGAAGGTACCGATCGTCTTGGATATTTGCTTGTTCCTAGCTCTAGTGGCCCAGTGCCGGTTCAATGATCCTAGGTTTCGATGAAGTATTGTATCGAGGCTGGAACAAATTGTTATTCTTGAAAAAAATTATGTTCTGTGTTAATAAGGCTGTTTAGTTTATCAAAAGGATGTATGTTCACACCAGTTGTTTACCTTATCTTTCTCTCCTTATACCTTGTTTTTTGCATGATTCCTGTCTTGTTAGACTGCTCGTGTATGTGGCACGCATGGAGCAGATGCTAAGTTTGCTGTCCATTGAATCTTATTTTTATTATTATTCTTGATGGTTCCAATAAGGCTATTTGTTCATAAGAAGGAGATATGTTCATTACCAGTTGTTTTCCTTATCTTTCTCTCACTGTATCTTGTTGTTTGCATGATTCTCTCTTGTTAGATTGCTCACGTATGTGCTGTACATGGAGCAGATGCTAAGTTTGCTGTCCGCTGGATCATATTTTTCATATGATTCTTGATGGTTCCAATAAGGCTATTTGTTTATAAAAAGGATATATGTTCATACCAGTTGTTTGCCTTATCTTTCTCTCATTATACCTTGTTTGCTTGATTTCTGTCTCGTTAGACTTGCTCATGTATTTTTCTGTCCACTGGACCTTGTTTTTTGTATCATTCTTGATGGTTCATTTGCAAGTCTGTCTTCCTGTATCTAACTTGTAATTTCGTGGTTCCTGCTTATTCAAGCCTGGACTTTTTCCCCCTGAAATTGAAGTCTGTATCATCTGACCATCTCGAAGCCTATAAGCTAATGCTGATATGAGTTCCCAAAACTCTCAGCTCTATCAGTTCATCCAGTTATCCATCCAGGTTTCAGAAATCATAGATGACTAAGGGTTATTTCACTGGCCTTTGGTCCCTCACAGTTGCGATTTATCTTTTCTTATTTATGGATAAACTGTTGCCTCCATTTCTTTCTCTTGTTTCCAAGTTCATTTGAGGCAGTGATGAGACCAATGAAGTCCAGGGGAAAGAAGATCAAGAATATCATTTAATGAGCTATATATGGTAGGCTTAACAAACAACACAGCAACAAGAGATTGGAGATTAGTGTTGGTTCCCTATGCAGCTTAGAACCCTGGTTAAAATGTAGTGGAATTATAGCTTTGAGGTGGATTATGGTATAATAACATGAAATATTTCTTGATTTTTTCTTGTCAGATTCGAGACTTGGAGCATATTGTTTCTTTTCATCTCTGAACATGCAATTAGCCTTGGAAATTCCTCTCTCCCTCTCTTGACCTCAGCTCCATCTATTCTTTGCTTGGGTATCAGCTCTGGTCCTTTCTTGTTTTACATGCATTTCTTTTGCATTCTTGGACCTCTTGGTGACATATTAGAGATGTGGAACAGAAACTTCATGTCTTCCATGTCCTATGTACTTTGCTGTTTCATTTTCAAGGTTTTTGATACTTTGACAAAGCTGTTCTTTTTCCTATTATATTATTTTTTTAGTTCTTCAAATAAATATTTGGACTTCTTTATGCGTCTTTTTGTTTTGTTGAATCAGTGTTTTCTTTTACTATTTAAGCTGAAACTGATGTGTTTTTAATCCATGTCTACTCAGAAATTAACACAATGAATTCGCAACAAGGCAGGCCATCTGCCAATGGATATAACCATCGTAGAGTTGATACAGTGACAGGTTCAAGGATGGACAGTAAGATGCAATCAAGAAAGTCAGCCTTCCCTAGTTTTGGTAATGCCTGTTAAGATGAGATGTTGTACTTGTTAAATCCTTTGTCTTATGAAGCTTTTTGGCACAGGCTCATCAAATGGGATCAAGGCAGGAAGGGTTACTAGCCCATCACGGGATCGACTAACATATGTTTTGACATGTCTTGTTGGTCATCGCGTGGAAGTTCATGTGAAAAATGGTTCTATAATCTCGGGGATCTTTCATGCAACAAATGCTGATAAAGATTTTGGTATGTACCCATACTTTGTTTGTGCGTGATTATACCACAAGTTCTAGTACCAGTCGTATGGTTATGTTTTTACCCCTCCCTTCCCTATTCTTGTGATTTGTGTAATTCAGTATCTTGATAATAAAAATATCTCTTCCGTTGACTCTGTTTCCTGTCTATTTTGCATGATTAATAAGTGTTTGGAATTGGTTGCAGAAATTGTTTTGAAAATGGCTCAAGTCGTTAATGATGGTTCAGTCAGAGAGCAGAAGTCTGTCCATGATACTATCAAAACACCTCAGCCAATGATCATACCTGCACGAGAACTTGTCCAAGTTCTTGCAAAGGTTTATCTTACTTTGTTTTTATATTCTTTTAGGTTTTAAATTAAATTGGCTTGCTATTAGAGTTGTGTTACTCATTAATTGCAAGAATTCAATTATCAGATACCAGGTTAGTGGTAGACCCTGTATGGCAAAATGTGTTCTGTCATGCCATTCCATGCCAGCCCAGCACCCATCTCATCCATGCTAATGATTTCTTTTTCTCGTAAGCTGCTATGATTCTTGCTGTTGAGTATTGCACCAAATTGTGGGCGTACAAATGACATGCACTTCCTTGAGCGGTTTTCCTCTTTCACAGTAGCATGTGCACCATGCAATGCATAAATCACGTCCGGAAATTTGATGCTTGAGTGACTGTTACTTCGACCATATGCATTTGCATAGTTGGTTAATACTTGAATGACTTGTCCATCTTTTACTTATTTTGTTATACTCTGAAATATTCCTGTGTCTTTATTCTAGTTCTTATATGGTGCATATGATACTTTTCACCTTTTTACTTTTCTCTCATCATATCAGGATGTGTCACTAAGTAGTGATGAATTTACCAGTGGGCATGCACGTGAGAAGAGAAAAGACCTCATGATAGATTCTGTTATTTCTCATTCTCATCATATGGAGATGGAGAGACAGCTGGCACCATGGATGCCTGATGAAGATGATCCTGATTGTCCTGAACTGGACAATATATTTGATGGAACATTGGATAGGTAGCTGAAGTGACATCAACTTTTTTATTTTGCATATTATGGTATTTCCAGGTTAACTAGCTGTATCCCATTAGTATCATGTATTTTTGTTCATATTTCTTGCATCTTACTTTGGGTTCATTCTTTTACTGCCTTGCAACACACTTTTGATTCATATATCCTTCAAAACTTATTTCAAAACTCCTTGTTACATTTCTTATATCAATTGCAGTTTTACTCGTTACATTTCTTATATCAATTGCAGTTTCTTATTGTCGGGATAATGAATAATTAATATATAGATATCCAAATTATTCTTGCAAGAGCTCTAGGTATTCTTTTTACTGTCACTATCCAAATTAGCCTTGAAACTGCTAATTAGCTTTTTCTGTCACTAAGTTGATAGTGTTTTCTTCATTGATGTGTTTTATAATTCTCTAAACTAGGAACTGGGATCAGTTTGAAACAAATGAGACTTTGTTTGGAGTTAAGAGTACCTTTAATGAGGAACTATATACTACTAAGCTTGAAAGAGGTCCCCAAATGAAAGAGCTTGAAAGAGCAGCTTCAAGAATAGCTAGAGAAATAGAGGGAGAGGAAACCCATGATTTTCATCTAGCTGAGGTGACTCTTTTTTTTTTTCTTAATTATGCTGATACCTTCTAAATGGCTGCTATTCTGAAATTGTGTTCACTTATTTTAATGCTTTATGTAACAGGAAAGAGGCTTTTATTCACATGATGATTTTGGCCTTGACGAGGAGAGCAAATATTCAGCTGTACGTAGGGAAGCCAATGATAGTGGATTTAGAGAAAAAAAGAAAAGTGGTAATGAAGCACAGGCATCATACGTTGAAACTCAAGCTACCAGTTCATCAGTGGTAATCACAACATTTTTCCCTTTTCTATTTTGCTGATATGAATAGTTTTAAGCTCAGCCATACTGTTTGTTCTGGATATTTTTTAGTATATAGCTATCAGAGTTCCTTGTTTTTTTGTCCTTAGCTGCGGGTTTAAAATCAGACCTACGGCCTATCTCTTCTCAGAATAATCTTGTAATGATTGAACTCAACTTGGATGAAAAGGTTACGAGTTTCTGACATTAGTAATCTCCTCACTGGATATCTGATTGATTACATGGTTGCCATTTCATGTTTGATTCATAATGGGCAGTCTTCAAACAAAGAAACAAATCTTGTTATTTCTGATTTTAGTTTTGTGATTGATTTGTTCACAATGTGTAGAAATTAAGTACATATCTAACCATGTCTAGTACTAACAATGTAAGAACTACAGTATAGCTAAACCACTACTATGATTTTCTTGTTAATTTCTTTTGGTTCTTTAAATCATGGTTCGTCTTATCGGTCTGTACCAGTGTATTGATCGACCATCGGTATGGTATGTACCGAACTATACTGACCTATTGATACAATACGGTGAGGTATATCAACAAACCGTTATGTACCGCCGATACCGGACAGTACACAGTGGCATGACAAACCTTGCTTTAAATGAGATAAAGGTATTTAACTTTATACCATATATCTATTGGGACTCATGTTCCATAATTCTTGTTCTATAGCTCTACTTGAACTAAATTTGAATGCTAAGTTATTGAAAGTTGAAACTATTTGGATATGATTTGTAGCATACAAGATAAAAGCCACAATGACTCTACCAATCTTTTAGAGCAATTTGACAAATATCAAGACTAGGAAAATGATTGACAATAGTTTGACTAGTAAAATGATTTCACAATATGTCATGTTGATTACATGAAATGTTATCAACTAATATAACTTGTAGAATATCGCATTTGTTATTTGCATTATCCAAAAAACAATGCACAAACTATTAAAATCTGGTCCATCTTCTTTGTTCAGGCTTCTGATAATTAACATGAGGGGAATTATTCTTTTATCTATATGTTGGTTTTTGTGTTCATAAATCGTGCAGGATGAGGAGATGGATTTGCACTTTCTTGCTGATAAGGATTTAGGTCTCTCTTCTGTTAATCATAATACTGAGCTAATGTCCAATTCTATTTCATGGAGTTCCCCATCCTTGGATGTTGATATCAGGTTTGTTCCCCTGTTAGGTCATTTGATTCTGTACTTGAGTTTTCAAAATAAAATTGTTATAATGGGTGCATGAGAGATTGTTCATATTGGTCATTAATGGATTTTGTCATAATCTGTTGATTTGATGACTATGATGTATCTAGGCTGGATGCAAACCAGATTAAAGATCAAGTTGGCAAGGAGTGTATGGTGAGTTTTTCTATTATCAATAGTTCATGCAACTTCTAAGCCCCTTTGTTTGGTTCTGACATGATTCTCTTCTGCAGGCTATTCAGGAGTCTCAAGCATCAGATGGTCAGTATATGAGATTGTTTCTGAAATGTTATGATTTTTAACTTCATTGAATATCTTGGCATTCTCATCTTGTTTAGTATTTATTTTCTTAAATTTGAAATTGTTTATGCTTCAGTTTTTTTTTTCTTTGAGAGTATTGATAATTATTTCTAATCTCATATTTTCTTCTGTTGTTTATGATGGAGGTTTCAGTAGTACATACACAACTTGCACCAACATTCTTATCTTTTCTGAATGTGTCCAAGTTTCTTGGACTACTGGAGCTTCCACTAGTTTAATACAAGTTGATGCCACTGAGAAAATATTTTATTTGTACACGATTTGCCAAATTATGTGTTTTGCTCCACCTTTCGGAGTTTGACCTTTGTCTTCTTATAAACATTCTACATGTCGCAGATAAGCATCTATCAACAGAATCAGAGGGGTTATCTTTAAGTGCCACTTTGTCTGATCCTTCATCTTGCAATCAAGGAAATATAATTACTGAACCTTCAGATTCTCCGGTACTTGGCAAATTACCTGCTGCTTCCAAACCTATTGATCCGCCTATACGACTTGGTGGTTCTGCGGAACATGCATGTGCTGACTCAGCATTAAGTCATCCTTGTTTATCACCGAGCTCTTCTTGTGGATCATTATCTTCAGATAAATCAACACTTAACCCAAATGCTAAGGTGATTTGCTGGTGGAAGTGATCTTCTTCTTTTTTTTCTCTGCTTAGACTTTGCCTAGGCCAGTTCATTTGGTTTCATTTTTTCCTTTAATATTTCAGCCTAGTTACCTCTGCTTTTATGATTCAGGAATTTAAGCTCAATCCGAATGCTAAGAGTTTTACCCCATTATCTTCTATGAGGCTGCATACAGCAGTATCTGATGGATCAATTTATTACCCTAGTAATGCAACTGCTGTTCCACATATGCATGGTCTGCCTATAGGTGTGGGGGTAAGTTCCTGATTTTTTTTCTCTGTTTTTCCATTTGTGTATTGTGCTCTTAGTTTTTATAAATCAGTTTTGTGTAGATTATGTGATTGACCTTTACTTAATTTCTTTCCCTTTTATGAATCCTTTTCCTGTTATGTAGTCATTATTTTTGTTATATCCTTTTTACCTATGAAGCTTAGAATAATGAGAATTTGATATTGTCTCAGTAATTTTTTGTCTTTTTCTTCTCTTTTCAATTGACTTGAGTGTCATTTAGTTCATGCATGTGTAGAGTCATTACATGTTATTTTCAGAATGTGATTTAAGCTATGCTAGACTACTAAATATGTTTGATGGCCTCTTCTTTGTTCTAAGACTAGACAATTCATTACCATTACAAATATAGATTGTGCGTGTGAGTGATGTACTATAAGATCTTGTTTTATTTCTTCATATGGAGGAAAATTTAGATTGGTATCACTGTCTGCCATCAGTGTCCCACTCATTACCTATCTTGTGTTTTTTCTTATTTTAAGCTCTCTGGGAAACTTAAAAGGTTGTGAAATTGGTAAAATTGACATTAGATTACTGATAGTGAACAAAAGTCGCCTCATTTTTTTTAATTTAATCCTTCCATTAGGACTCAAACCCTTGACCCCAACACTGTACATTGTTTGCCCTAACTACAAGGATGTCTTCTCAAAGACAACTCATAAATTTTGATCCAGTTATATAACATCTAGCATTTAGTTGGTAGTGAACCAGATTAAGAACATATCGGATGTGCACATATCTTTGTTATCATTGACGGTTACTGAATTTTCAAAAAGGAAATATTGCCATTGATGTGAACTTGTTTGTGATCTGCTTTGTGCTCCACCTTTTTCCGCTTCTATTCTGATCCTATTTTATCCTTGTTATCATTTTTTCAATGTCTTGTGCTCACATTTTTATAGGTTGGTCCATCATTTGGCCATCAGCCTGTTCTTTACAATCCTCAGGCTGCACCAATGCAATCATCCCAGGCATATGTCCACCCTAGTGGACCAATGGTGTGCAAAATTTCCTATATTTACTTATTTTTGCCAACAAAGAAGAGTCTTTTTCAGATATGTCCATCTGTTGTGCAAGATAGTGGTTGTTTAGTCATTTTTATCATCGTTTGCAGTATGGACAGCAGATGATTGTTGGGCAGCCTCCACAATTTTATTATGTGCAGAGCTATCCACCCGTAAGTTAATCTGTTTATCCATTTTAACTTTTGATCCGGCGTTCTATTCTAAAGCATGTTAGAGGATCTGTTATAGTGTCTTTTACTGTGCATTTAGATTGTTAGTTCTGTTTATGAAAATATACTGTTTGGAGACCAATATTCATTTTCTTGTAAATAGTTGTAAATATAGATATTTCCATGAACCGAGTTCTTCACATGGTTTTCTACTTGCATAAACTAATTTAAAAATAAAAGGAAAGAATGGAGGGGGATATGGCACTGCTTCAGACATGATGAATCTTGACTATGAAAATTTGGCACTTTTTTTTATTTCTGACAAGAAAATGTTTACGCTATGCCTACATGAAATTTCTAGTTAGCTACAGAAAAATGTTTTGTGTTCTATAATTCTTTAAGATTCTACTAATCTGTTTGAGTGAATGTATGTTTTTACACCGTTGAAGATAAATTATGTCTTGTAGTTTGTTTTCTACACTCAATTCTGTATTTATATATTTCTGGCTGAGACTTATAAAATCTGTTGTTTACTAAATTAAAATCTATGATAAATTCTACAGATTGTCATAATTTAATATCTTATGACAATCTGATCAGGCATACATTAATATCTTATGTAGGCCTTGTAATAAATGACTAAAACCTGAGACATCCTTCAAGCCAAAATAAATGTGGATTCTGCTGTATAACTCAAAAGTAGTTATCGTTTATTCAGTGGTAAATAAATATTTGTAACTGAATGTTGGAAATTAGACAATTTAAGGTAGTTGGAACCTTCCCATCCATCATGATACTAAGTAGAAGCATGAATCTGCAATCAAGCCAGAAACATGGAACCTTTGGTGGTTTAAACTGAAGTATGCTAATTGGTCTAATAGTTAATAGCGATAAATAATTCATAGCGATAAACATGGAACCATCTTGCTTTACCTTTGGTGTCATCTTGATTTACCCTTGTCTTTGTTATTATTTTTAAGCAGACTTACCATACTTCTTTTTTCTTTGGTGACCTGATAAGATGACAAAATTACATGTCAATACAAGCATATGAAAATGGATGCAATGTTACATCGATCATGCTTTTATAACCCAAGTTATTATATACCATTTACTACTGATATACAAAGAAAACATTGGTGTTGTCAACAGTTGGAACATCAAAATCATGTCTTTTATTACCCGCAATAGTGTATTACTCCTGCATCTCCTTTTGTTCCCTACGCTGACTCTGCTTTCCATTTTAACCTGCAGGAAATGCCACAGAAAGGCAGAAAATTCTAGTACATGATTTGACCTCAAGCGATTTCAATGGCCTGTAATCTGTGATTACTGAAGAATCGGCGAAAGAACAATTGCTTTGGCGTGTCGGTGAAGATTGCCGGGATGGGAGTTGATTGACTTCATCAATCTCGAGAAACTTTTTATGATAACTTTTCATGATTGTAAATCCCTACAGATCACATTTGTTCACAAGACTTGGACAAGAAGTTTGGATGTCAAACTGCTTCAGAGGCAGATCAACTAGATCTTCTCTGTAACAATACCTGCTGCTTTGTTTTTGAGGATCACTGGTTTGTAAGAGCTGATCCAAATAAACCGAGCAACAAAAACCAAAAACCTACCTTGGAGATTCATTTGATTGGGCTTGGTCACCTGCTGAGTGAGTAGTAGATATCACACTTGGTTTTCTATGTTAATGCTTATCGGATGAGATTTTCTCATGCACGCATCCGAATGATTATTGAAACGACGTCGTGGTAGTATGTGTGCCTTACACAAGTCATCGGAGCCACAACTACATTATATGCGTGTTTGTGTTGGATATATATATATATATATATATATATATATATATATATATATATATATATATATATATTACCAATGCTGCTTGCAGCCGACTTATTCAATGTTATTAGATTTCACATTCGAGTTAATATAATATCTTGTTTAATATAGAACTCATGCAAGGAATCATTGAATGATTACATAGGTTAATTATATATTATTTTTTATAGTTAGTTATCTTTAACATCTCAGTATCGACATCTCTATAGTTATGAAAAATGAAATATTTAAATCTATTTATTCTAAAGTTTTATCAACGAAAATATGAAAACAAAAAAAAAAGGTGATGACGATAGTATCGGTGGTGGTGGATGGTAGTGTCGCTAGGAGTCGTAAGTGGTTGTTGTAGATGAAGAGAGTGACGACAGAGGTGAGGATCACTATGCATCTACGTTGACATCGACGTCGACGTAGTTGCCAAGCAACCCTTTCGTTGCTTTGCATTTACATCGATGCTCCATCGTTACAGAATCGAAGTTTACTGTCGAAGCCATCACGGAGATCCATCGCATATCGAAGCAGGACCTGGAGATGTGTACCCCCCTTACCGATGTCGATGCTATGCCCCTCCTTATTGCCTACCTCATCGATCACCACCACTACCACTCGTCTGTGTTAAGGCTCAAGAGACATCGCTACCCTCCTCAACCTCTCCATCTCCGCCCATGAAGCGCTTATGTCGCCCCGAGCATCCTCGACACCCTTGTCATCGCCCTCTGCCTCCTCTCCCCTGTCGCCACAACCTTTACAGCTTCCTCTCTGTCGAAGATTACCATTCCATCATCGGGTCAAAGAAGCCCCTCATTGTCGCCCTCATAGACCTCCTCAGTGCCCCCAACACATCGACTAGGTCCATCAAGGACGCACTCAAGGCCCTCTTCAGCCTTGACCTCTACTCGCTCAATCGCACAACCCTCGTCGAGCTACCCCTCTTCATGCTGGTGGTAAAAAATGGGAGGAAGGGGGTGGTGGAGGACGTGACGATAGTGATTGCCCATGTGACAAGTGCATAGAAGCGTTCCAAGAGTGGATGACGTCAGACTCCTAGTGGATGGGGGGAGCGAGAGGGCAAGGGAAACTATTACGATTGTACTACTGAACCCGGTAAAGAGCAACGGAGACAAGGTAGTGGGGTACATCAAGGAGGTGGACGAGGTAGAGGCAACCATGAGGGCTCTAGTCGACGATGAGAGTCAAGTGAGCACAAGGAGGAAAAGCAAAGTAAAGGTACTACTTAAGTTCTTGAGAGGGCGAGAGACCCAACTATACAATCTTAATTAATTTTTAGTGCTCCGTAATTGCTTTGCATTTGCCACCATTAATATCGTCCACAACCACCAAGTGAAATATTAGATTTTTTTTTACCTTTTATTTACATGTTTCCATTGATAAAACCAACAATGTTAGTAAATAGATTTAAATATTTTAATTTCATAACTACATAAATGTCAACATAATTTTTTAAAATGAAATAACTGAAGTGTTAACGATAACTAACTATAAGGGATAATATGTAATTAGCTTTATGGTAGCACCACAGTTGATCAACATGGTCGATTAACAAGAACTCAAACTGCTTCAAAAGAACCGAAGCAAAGCAGATAGACTAGCACATCAAACTCACTGATAAATCAAGAACTGTCAGCATAGATATCAACTGCCAGGAGAGAGAGAGAGAGAGAGAGAGAGAGAGTAAGAGCTGTAACCCAGGAACAACAAATTAAACTTGCTCCGAATTGCTTTCATTCAACCATTTAGGCCACCAGCCTTCGTATTATGGAATACCAAACATGAAAGAAACATCTACGAGATTCAAAATTATAAAATGGATTGGATTCCTTAAAAGCCTATATATGTATATGGGGGGAGAGAGAGAAAGAGAGTAACGAATCTCATGGCACCTACAATGACGAATCTGAAAGGCTCCGGTGATTAGAGAGGCGACTCTGAAAGACTCATATCTTCACCTCGCGAACATCATTTTGTCCAAATGCAGTGCCACATCCAGGGCACCTGCGATGACGGATCTCCAGATTCCTCTGGATGCACGGATAGCAAAATAGATGGAAGCACTTGGTGATCACAACCTGAGAAGAAAAAAAAGAGCAAGAGAGAGAGGTTATACTCGAGAAAGAAAATGAAACATTCGACTGTTAAAATCAAGTTGAGGTAACATGTATTGTGAAATCTTCTATATTGAACTGATCTTACTTTTCAAACATCTCAGAAGCAATATTCATTTGTTTAAATTTATAAGAGAAACAAGCTGAATAATGAACTTTTAGACATGAAAAGTGCCATACAAAACTCCCAGAATAATAAAAATCTGTTACCTCCTTTGGTCTGTCAAAACATACACCACATTTGAGAATTGCCTTGCACTCCTTGATCTCATCTTGAAGTTTCTGGATCGTAACTTCTTCACTCTCAGAACTCATTTCCATGACTTCATTTTTTACCTCAGCAAGTTCTTCCTCTAGCTTTTTCTTCTCATTTCTGGGTTCAGATTCATATATTGAAAACCAGGAGCAATAGAGCATCAGCTGTTAGAAGTAGAGCAATATATCACTAATTTAATTCAGTAGATCAGCACCTTTCTCTCTCTAGTTCCACTTTCAACTCAGCAATCTTTTTCTGGTTCCGTTCGTATTCTTTCTCAAATGAATTAATGGTTGATCTGAGCCACTTCAACTCTTTCTCGGCATCAACCAACTCCAGCTTAGTTTTCTCCAGGTTGATGTTAATGTGCCTATTTTCCATGGAAGCTTTAACAGCTTGTGTAACATGTAACTTCATCTGTATGATTCACTCGGTTAACAACCTATTTGCTTGAAAATAAGTGAAAATTCTCATGAAAATAACAAAAGAAGAAAAAAAGTACGAAAGCGAAAAAAAAAAAAAAGAGAACCTGTTCTTCACTATGAGCAACTTTTGTCTTTAAGAACTCTAATGAGCTGTTCACTTGCTGGAGCTGCTTCGACATGGCTTGCTTTTCAGAAAGAAGAGAGCTATGAGTTTGCTTCATCTTCACACTATCAGAAACTAGCTGGCATACATCAGATATAACAATGATGAGCAAACAATTAATAATTCTTTTGTATATTGTAGATAGAGCAACAAATCTTCCAGATGCTATAACTGAATGGGAAAAAAACACATTAGGCAAACTGTCAATCTGATTTACACAAGAAATCAAAAGTAGGAAGCCATGTTAATGTTCATGACTCACAAAGAGAAATCACAGTTCTCATTATTTCATTAACTTCATATAATGACTCACAATTTCCCTTTCTGTACACAGACAAGTTTTCTGGTCTAGCAGATAGTTCAATTCATGAGCAATATCATTGGAGACTAAAATGCATAACCTCAATGCTTATAATACTTTTGAGACAATTTCTTTTAAATGATGAACAATGGCTGATATATTGTTCTAATTTGGTCACAAGATCTGACATTAAACATAGACAAGGGTTATTGAATATTCATATTAATTTTTGCAATGACAAGACAAAGTCATTAGTCGTGAGCATCAGACAGAAAACAAATGAACTGCACGCAGAAATCACTTTTTGCAATGATATGGTCTACAAGATCATGGCAGAACCTTGATATTGTAGGCATCTCTATCAGCAACCAGTTGAAGCAAATGTTGGTTCTGTGTCTGCATATCTTCGTATGCTTGACCAATTGTCTGTTTGGGAAATGGGATAACAAACATTTAAATATATAAATAACCAAAATATACTGAAAAGAAAAGCACACAGAAAGACCAGGAACTTGACCTCTATTTCAGAAATATAAGCCTCTGCTTCTGCATCTTTTATTCTTATGGCCTCTTGAAGCTCTAAGACATCTCTGAGCAACAAAAATAAATCAGAATAAAAGAGCATATCAACATATTACTTAGAAGGCTGAACCTAGTGCCCTCTTGTCAATGTTAGGTCTGAGGAAGACCAAGTAATGAGTCCTTAGCCCTGATACCAGAGAGGCCATTTTCAAATGTTGAACCAGGGCCACTCAGGCCGCAAAGAGCAACCTTAATGTGACACCAAGGCTCATTCACTTTCTTGTCCTACATATTGCTTCCTTAATCACTATAATCTAACTGAATTTTACATAACTACCAAGTATGGCTACAAAAAGCAACAACAAACTTTTCAACATGACAAATTATTCATTAAAAAACAACAAAAAACTTATATCTGATTGCTTAGCCCTGCAAAGCAAATTTTCACATTACGTGACATTAATAAGCAGCAATGAACTCTTCAGCGTGGCAAACTTATTCGTGAACAAATAACAATAGGTTTATGTCCCGACTATTTAGCCCCAAAATATATATTTTCACAATTATACAACATCAATATTAAAACTTCTCAACATAAATGAAATCCATCCAAAAAATTAAGCAATAAACCACAAAAAAAACTTAGGCAGAAAATAAAGGTAAAAATCATTTAAGGATGACAGAAATAAAGAATTCAAATACGTTAAGAATGGATTAATATGAGAGTTATGCTGGACCATGGCAGATATCAAACCTCTCAGAAGCATCTAACTTGGCCCTTAATTCTGGAATTCCAGCTTCAGCAGTAGAAAGTCTTTGCTGGCAAGTTGCCTCAGCATCATTTGCTGCTTTCACTCGTAACTCAAGGCTGTGATCTGCTAAAGTAGCTTTCAACAGATCAGCTTGTATATGAGCTCTGTGTTCTGATTCCTTGATTTCAACAATTGTTCTGTGCAGAATCAGAAGTTCAAATCCTTTAAATCTTTTGTCAAAGATCAAACTAAAATAGTTAGTTGAGTAATCATCAGAATACCCCTGATAGGACTAAGGCTTGTTATTGCATGAGAATACAGTGAACAACACACTAGCTAATCAATAAGAGCTATCTCAAGCATAATATATTTCAGAATGCACTTAATATTGCATATAAAATCATAACATTGAAAAACAACTTCATGCTTTAAAATGGATAACATATGAGAACATATATACCAATGTTAAACAATACGTGACAAACAAACTTCAGAACTATCAAAAGGAGTATTTTACAATTATCAAATTGACAAGTTATGTTGACGAACCTTTTACATATATAGTTCATGCACATGTCAAGCCTTATATAAGAAACAATGTGACTTTTAATCAAGTATCATTACTAGTATGTAAACATATTTTTAAATCTTAAATATCAAATGTCAAACAATTATGTTACAAGCAAACTTCAAAATTATCAAAAGGGGCACTTTACTATATTCTAATTGACAGGTGTTACATGTTGATGAATCTTTTTGCAAGAATAATTCAAGCACCTACAAATCCTTCTAAAAAAAGAAATGGACTTCCAAGCAACACGTGTCAACCATGTCATCCTATGCCAATCAGCACATACCATGTAAGCACAATTTCAGCATGCAGCCATGCCAAGGAAATGCTGATACAACACTAGCTACCACAAATCCCTTGGAGGGCAAACAGATCCTGTGTCAATCCATGCTATTATGTTCTGGGACATGGACGATGCTGGTAAACTGCAAGGTTTGCTTTTAGCATTTATTATCACCAGCATGAGCAATGATCAAGAAGATCAATAGGTCTATAAGGAAATGTTAGCTTCCAAAGCAAAAAAAGAAATTAATATTAAAAAATATTGTTATAAGACTACTAGAAAAGGAGGGCAATATATAGAGCAGACAATTTAGGAATGAACTCTGATATGTGTAAAAATGGTGTGCTTAGACTTTGCACATACCTGGTATCGAGACATTCCTGTCCATGCATATCCATGATAAATTGCAACTCCTGCTTTTCCTTTTCCAGTTTATCAACCTGCAGTTTATTTTATTCAGCAGTAAAAACCATGTGTAAATTTGAACATAATCATCCAACTATTTGCTTTGTTGCTATGGTTGATCAAGTAACAAAATTAAACCTTAATAAGCATGTTATAGATAAACATACCAGTGCTTTGAGGGATTTAATCTCAACCATTTCTTCAGCATATTTATCAGATAGGACTTTGTGTTCACTAATCTAAAAACATTGAAGACGTTAATAATACAATCAAAAGAGAAACATATTAATCTTGTCAAAAATAAAATTATAGAAGAGTTACAATTGACAATTACAGAAACTAGACTCAAAGATAAAAATAATCTAGAACACAAAAAATAAGTCAAAAAGTGTAGCAAAAATAGAAGAAATTTAGCTTCTCAAACATCATTGACCAATAATTAGTTGTAAAATTTATAAAGTCTCTGATCCCTATGTGGCATGTTCAAATTAGCTATTCTAAAACACATATTTTTTTCTGGCAAATTACAGAAACATATCTGTATGTGAAAAAAAAAATTTCAAGTTATGTTAGAAGCAAGAGATGTATGAAAGACCCAAGGATCATGTATGTTCTCTAACTTGGTGGGTTTAATGCTAACAAAAGGCATAAACAACCATATCAATGAAATTTTAAACTTTAATCAGCAACAAAATCATTATGGAACCTTAAAATCTACTTTCCAGAAAAATGTAGCAATGAGATATTATACTCAAGTCATAAACACAGGAATAGAAACTAGGAAATAATAGTTAAGCAATAATTTAGAAATCCATTTTACAATTGGAATGTTGATGCTCAAATTGTTTCCAAAATAAATACGGAGAGGATGTAGATAGCTAAAAACATGTCACAATAGACTGGAGATTATTGTCAAACCAAATGGCATATCAGAACACAGAGAGCAAGATTTGGCCAATACCCTTCTATTTAACAGAGGTCTCAAAGAATCAGCTTCTTTACGTAGTGCAAGTGCTTCGGAAGCTGCCAATTTTGACCTATTTAATTGGCTTTCCATCATCTCCATTTCTTTAGTTAATGCTGATGCCATGACATTAATTTCGTCCTTGATGTCTTTTCTACCTGAAACAGCAATAGCTTAGGTACGTCTTTAAAAGATTATGCATATTCTTAAATAAGAAAAGCTTTTGACCTAAATCCTGTTCAGCTTCTTCAAGTTTACTTTCAAGATCATTTTTTTCAACAACAAACTTTTGAATCTGAAGCTCAAGTTCTGCAATCTTTGCCTCATAATTGCTAACAGAAATCTTAATAGCATCAGCTGAGTCTGCTTTAAGATTTAATTCATTCTCCTTTGGAAGATAGTTGTTCCTGTCAACCTGAATATATATATCTTATAAGATAATTAACAATTAATCACAAAAATAACCACAAAAACACAATGTTACCTGCAAGGATTCAATCAGACCCTTGTACCGTACAAGTTCTGCATTCAGATGCTGGAGTTGATCATTTAGTAAAGTGTAGGGTTTTGATGTGACAACATAATTTTCATCCTTCAATTGGCTCTACATTAACAAAAAAGGTTCAGAGTTAAGTGTAATTTAGGACACAAACATCGAGACTAATCTAATCAGCAACGTAAAAAGCATTAAGAAAACTTCAGTATTCAAGAATATAACTTGAAGATCATCCAATTGCTTTGAGAGAATCAAGAAATCTTCCTGGGCTTCCTGAAGTTCCAAAAGACGGCTAGCTGCCAATGTCTGCCATTTTTTGGGAAAGAAAATAAGGGAGATAACTGCATCATAATGAATAATAAATTATCCCTGAAGAACAAATATTAAGCCAAATGCAAGCTTTCATTTCACCTTAGCCTCCTCAATTGAGTCTTTCAGATCCTTCAATCCCATGGTTCTATCTGCAGATTTATCTGGTGAACTGCTTCCATTTGCAGCATTTGCAATTGAAGCATGTGTCGTAGATGCTCCATGCTTATGCATCTGTAAAATTGCCAACTTGCGTCGACTTTCCTCGAGCTCTGCCATACTCTCCTCTAATTCACCTTTATCATTAAAAAATTTTTTTCAGCTCATAAAGAAAAAAAAAATGACAGAAGTAGCAAAGAAACTAAACATAAATATCCCACTTCCTCGTAAGACTGCAAAGCCCTGACATTTTGTACACATACTGTATTTAATCCAAGGAACCAAATCTCGAGCACCCACCCCCACATTGGTCCCATATTGAACCATACAATATCATATCCATATGGCACACTGTGATATCTCATTAAAAAAATGACTATCTATTGAATTGTCTGTATGCTTTGGTACAGTATATTGCAAGATACTGAATGATGGGACTCGTTATATGGTATGGTCAGTGTCAAATTAAATCTTGTAAATCCAGAGGTCAGCTAAAGCTTGATTAGTAGAATTAGTACAAAAAGAACATGGCTTGACTTTTCATCACTACTAGTGTAACCTCCACAAAGCATAATTAAATTACTTATTTCGCCAAGCATTGTTAAAAGTATCATCTCTCTCTCTCTCCTCGAATGATCTTCCACGTTCTAGTAATTATTGGTCATCCTAAATTTGACACTATTCTGTCCACCAACCCCAAATTTGCCAACATCCCACTTGCCACCACCAACACCATTTCATATATTGTCCCTCTTCTAATTGCCACCTTCACCTCAGTGTGTGCAATGCCATTGTCATGATCTACACTAACTCTCACCTTCATTCACTTCCCTATTTCATTTTATGTCTTATCATCATCCACCTCCGACCCTCCACCCACCAATCAACATCATCTCATACGTTGTCCCTCTTCTTATTGCCATTTCCACACCTGTGTTTGCTTCGTGACGTTCAAGGATCTCCACTAACTCCATCCTTGACTCACTTCCCTAATCCATTTTGCCTCTTATCATACGTTTATTTTGTCATGTACATATCATTGCCATCACTCCTGCTATATCATGCTACACAAACCCTACCTCCTGCATTGCAAATGATGCGCTAACAATTCCACCACTATCTTCTCATCTAAATAGCCGGAAGATCTCATTACCAGCCTCATTTTTCAATAGTCATCATAAGCTCTCCTTTTTTACTATAGTTTCTTCTACTTATTGAACAGGGCTTCAGAGACTAGGACATGGCAAGCACAACCAATTAAATTATTCTTTCTTCAACACCAACTAATCTGTTATGAAAATTGGAACAGGCATCAAATGAATTTCCTGTTGTGGTATATGTTTGAAAATCAACAGTCATAAACACAAGCTGTTTGTTTTTTTTACTATGGCAAGAACTAGTTATGTTAGAACATGTGTAAGTCTCTTGCCAATTTAAGCTTCACATGGAAAAAGAATTCCATGTATTGGAGAATTAGAAGGTAGACCTTCTTAGCAAATAAATGTGGGCTATTAACAGTTAGTATAGAAAAATGCAACAGCAGTTTAGAAAACAGACTTCTAATATATGAAGATTTTATAGTGCAAAAGGTAAAACTTCATTCCAGTACCTGAAAGGCGTTTTATCTCAGATTGTGTTGTTGAAAGGCTTTCTTTGTAAGTGTTTATTTCTTCTGTAAATTGTTTGTGCTTCTCCAAGAGAATATCGGCAGATTGATGCATGTTGTTAATGACCTCTCTCAAGGATTCATCAAACTTCTGGATTTGAACAATAGCATCTATAGGCCATCATAGTGCAGAAAAACACACTAAATGCCCAACCAAATAAAAAAGGTATACAGCAAACTGTAATCAGAACACAACAAGCTAAACATGCTTCAATTCTAACCTTCTGGAGCTAGTTTCCCATGTAAAGCAAAAGATAGGCATTCATTTTTATCTCGTCGAGAAGTGATTGTCTCCAGAACATATTTCATCAGATCAATGGTGGCTGCATGGCGTGAAGCAAGTGCTTCTTGAACAAAATTCACAGATAAACTTCCACTTATTTTTACCACAGATCCTGCTCTTATAAGCCTGCAGAGAAATGTTTCTTCCGGGGGACATGATACAAGGGCATCTGGTAAAAAATTGAAAGGATCAAGCTACCACAACATAAATTTCAACAGCATAAGTGCTAGATGACAATGTCATTTCATTTATAATAAAAGAGTAAACCTCAAGAAACAACCTTTGCAGTGATCTTCATGGTCCAATGATTGTAAGTAATGCAGGTCACCACCAGCTCGTATGCCAAGCAGGATCAAATCATCAACTAACTATGATTTTGTCAGGAGTTGCAAAGAAATATGTGAAATCAGGAAAAGGACAAGTGAGAACATTATATTAAAATACGAATTAGTGCAGTCACAAGATAACCTGATTCCACATCCTGTTAACAGTCATCAAAGACTTATCATAAGAACTTTGTCTCTCCCTCAACTCTTTGAACTTCCCTTCCAGTGTGTGCATTTCAGCTTTTTGGGCCTCCAGCTGCTGAACAAGCCTTTGATTCTGGTATTGCAGGACTGCAGCATCCACCTGGACACAGAAAATTCAAAGATGCTTCCCAATCACTAAACAAATAGTTAATGCTACAGTATGTCCTAAATGATGAACCCAGTGCACGTGGCTCCCACCAATGTGAGCCTTGGTGAGGATCAATGTACATAATCCCTATATTCTCAAAAAAGAATCACTTTCAGCCACCTAATTGAGCCAAGACATGAGTTAAAACAGTAAAGAAGAATGTTAGTATAGATCACCAGCTATGATGAGTACAATAATTGTGGCAGTCCACATTGAAATTCTCACTCAAGGAAACTTACTCGCACATTAATTTATGTCACAAGGGAAGTCATGACTGATATAACAGAAATGTCTATATTTTGCCACCAAGTATATCCTTCTCTGCTTCAAATTTCAATCTTTCTATATGCCAAGTCAAGCAACTCTAAACCACAGTTCCTATTTTTTCTGAACTAATGATGCAAAATCTTCAGAATTCAAGATCAGGCCATATCAATCTTGCTTTTAAACTATCCCAGATGTAAAACTTTCTCTAGTTATCTAATGTCACTCCGAATAATTCTCGAGCAGTTTAACCCAAAAAATTCATGAAGACGGAGCTTTGCTATTGAATTTCTGATGCTCAATTTGCATTTCCATCCAGTCAAAGGAGGATTCAAAATAATTGTATTAGTTGTGGTACACCCATTAGTAATTTTAGACAAGATTGCACCAGAATCAGTATGGTTCATATGATCAATCATATATGAATTTCATTGTCACAGTACAAGGTCACAAAAACCCTCATAAGTGAAACTAGAAAAAATTTCACATTAAGTTTGAACAATAATTGATCAAGAATGGAATAAAAAAAAATAAGAAAAATTTGGACCATCAACAACAAAAACAACTTCTAAAATGGAATTTTAAGGCCTTAAGATTTAGTTAAATGGACATATAACCTAAGTGGCCTTTTCTAAAAAAAAACCTAAACGTTGAAGGAAAAAAAGCCTGAAATTAAGTAAAATCATTAAAAAAAATAGTCAAGAACAAGCAAGCAAAACCCAATCTTCGTTGAAACCTAAATTACATCAAACACTTCCATCGAGCTGCAGTCTGCCGGCAAACAAGGCACCACACGTGAGGTCACAAATATGGTTGCAACTAAACCCATTCAAAGCAATTATAACCATCATAGAATAAAGCAATCAAGGATTTCAGCTAAAAATGAAAGAAAATTAGAAGGGCACAACCTTGGACATGGTTCAAGACAGATTCAAGCATAATAACCACACATACAACAGTGGAAACCGGAAAAAGGAAAGTACAGGTGAAAAAGTAGATTGCTACACCCTAAAGATAGCAATTTCCTCGAAAAATACAACCAGGGCAAGAAGGCCAGAGACAACTGAAACGCAAGAAACAACCCTTAGAAGGAATAGCGCGAGGTACCTGTTGCCTGGTGATGGCGGAAGCCGGAGATCCCTCGTCGCCGCTGCCGAAACCGAGGCCGGCCGGTGCATCCTCTTCCATGGTTGCCGGATTGCCGCTCCCGGTCACTCCGCAAGGCTACAAGAGTCGATGAGCGAAGGGTCTCCCCGTTTGGGCGAACCCGAACCCGTATGCATCCCCGTTTATTAAGCGCTAATCTTTGGCACAAATCTCAAGGCATCCCTAACTGCTCAAATCGCCACGAGTTCCCGAAACTCTATTGCCGGGGCAAATTTGGTTAATTATATATTATACATTGTAGTTAGACGTCCAAAAAAATTATATTAAAATTATATAATTATAAAAATAATTAATCTTATTTATCTTAACATCGTCGATTTTACCGACGAAAGATACAATATGTGACAGCACATTCATGAATGACACAAAAATGATAAACAAAATAGTAATTTTAATGATGATGGTATCGTGAGTGACAATTGTAATAATGGTCAACGAGAACGACGTGATGGTTGGTATTGTCGATGTTGATCAAAACATCGATAACGAGACTAAAGAGGAGGCAGAACGGTAAGGCATTTGCATTGGTGTCGCATCGCTCTACCTCCTCTTCTTCCTCCGATATTACTTTGTATCCACGTCGATACTAAAAGAGGTAGGTGAGGCATTTGCGTTGTCGACAACGAGGAGGAAGGAGGAAGAGGGGGCAAGTGAGGCAAAGCGGTACAACGTCGAAGGAGGAAAAGGATAGATGTGAGACATTTACAACGGTGTTGCGCCACTCTACCTCCTCTTGCTCTTATAGCATTGTTCTACATTTGCTTCGACATTGGAGGAAAAAAAAGAGGCAAGTGAGACATCTATGTCGGAGGAGGAATAGGAAGCAAAGCGGTGTGGTATTGACTCAAATGTCTCATCTACCTCTCTTCCTCCCTTCCCGTCATCACTAACACATATGCCTCACCTCCATCATCTTCCTCCTTCGGCACTAATGTAAATGCCTCACCATTTTACCTCCTCTATTTCTTCGTTATCAATGTCCGGATCAACATCAATAAGATCGATCGCTATATCGCTCTTACCAACCATCACCATAACAGACATCAACGGTGTCATCATCCACTATAATCATTAAATTATCTTTTTACTTATCGTTTTCATATCATTTATGTATTATATCTTTTATTAGTAAAATCATATCATTCATATAAACGATTCACTTTTATAAATATAAAGATTTTAATATAAATTTCTTAAATATAAGAACCGTAATGCTAAGGAAATGTAACTACCTACTGTAATCTATAATTAGCCCCGCGGGCCCCACATGCTTCAGCACAAATCTTAAGGCAGCGTCCGTGAGTGCGTGCGCGCGCGCGTGCTTGTGTGCGTGTGAAAAGTCTGGTGACTGGAACAAACGAATATAAATAGATGTATGACAACACCACCAATAGGCAAAGTCAAAGGTGACAGACTCTTCGCTCTACTGCAGTCAACCATTGCATTCTGTTCAAGTGCAGCATGATCAGCAGATGAAGTCAAAGCGTAGATAGCCAACATAACATCTTTTTATTTTGGGATAATTCAGTGGCATCATATGAATTGCATAACTCGTTTCCTTTTTGGAGCTGCAAATAGCCCGTATTAACTAGCAAATGACTTGTGTTTTGATCATCAAGAAGAAAAGAATACAATGTGACATCGATCAAGAGGAGTGGTGTCTTTGAGATGGATGGATTGAAATGTATCAGAATGAATCATGGAATCATAAATCAAAAACATTTACCATCTCAAATCAACTCTATTGGAAATGGTTTAATACTTGGGGTAAGATTGGTCATGCGGGCGATGTGTTAAGCTTGTATATATTGTTATACAGTTCTGGAAATGAACAGATCGTGTGTTTGTCAAATTATGAAACTATTGTAAATTCTCATGTGAATAAGCTTTCTTGTCCCAACTCATTAAATTTCCAAATCCTATCAGATTTATACAACTGATATGCAACCTATACTGAATCTTCTCCCTCGTCCCACTACAAAACTCGAAGCCCAACAAGCACTATCTGCACAACTAAAACATGGTCCAGCTACCTGGGTGTGAAGTCTCTCATGCTGGCTTGAGGTGAAGGGAGAACGTAGCTGGTGGCTTGAAGCGAATCACCAAAGAGTAGCAGAGAAACCTAGTTGTCAGTTTCATTTCTTTCAAACTCCATGGGTGGCAGAAGGAGAAAGGCCAATCTTTGTTTGCAACGTTCCAGCCTCCGAAGGCGTTCTTTTTGCAACCTACATCAGATAAGAAAGCAGGAGATTAGGTTTATCATTTATCAGAGTCCTGAGAGACTAATTAGCTACAGCAAATGCTTTCCCTGAAAACTGATGCATTCACATAAAAGTAGTTTTTAGAACAAAGGGATCTTCCTTTTTATCAGTGGTCATCGAGCAAGGCATCTGATGCACCAGGTAAGGAGCAAAGCAAGAATGTACATGACTTGCTACGATAATTGCTTTGTGCAATGCACTAAGCAGTATCTCCATGGTAACTCACAAATTTGTGGATTTTATTTTATTTTTTATGTGCACTAATAGAAGCACATATGGCATGCTCTTGGGGAAAAGGCAGTATTATGTCTCTTTCTACCAATTTGCTGCTGGAAACAAATGCCAAAGCATGCAGCTGATGCTAGAGTGTGCCTATGTGACACTAACCTTCAGATATACTTCGAACGTATAAATCACAAACAAGGAAAGGGCAAAAGATCTTAAGCAAACAAATGTCAGCGACAAGGCCTTAGAACTAATAATAGCTTACTCAGCACCATAATTTACAGCTTTCATTGTTTGCTAAGGAATATTTTAATATACAAATTGAATAGACACAGAAGTTGGTTTAGACTATTATATAATCCAGCACTCTAGACACATCATTATGTATAGACAAGTGACATATCAAAATCAACATTATATATACTCAGGAAGGTCATGATGGAACACTGAAGTCCATGTAAAAGCAAATAACAAAATATGTTAGATATATGGTCTTTCGTCTCGGACCAACTTCTTATTCCAGTAGTCTCTTAAAAAAGGACACATTATTATCAACTCTTAGTAAACTATCCCTGTATATGTTAGTCAAGCAATTGCCATGATCCAAAAAGAAGTAAAAATTTCCAGTAACAGACTTATTAACCAAAGCCTCAACTTCAAATCGGTAGATATTACAAAATGATGTAGAAGGTTATGACAAAATAAACAGATAGAACAACATATTAGGTAGGAAGTGTACCTTGCTCGAACTCTCTTAGCATGATTTATATGTATTTCTAACAAATCATGTGCAGATAACTCCTCAACACAACCTACAGGCTGCAAGTTAATCTCATATTTCAATAAAAGTACATCTTTGATATTATGATTCCACAATTCTAGCAGCTAAGAAAAAAAGAGTTGCAAGCAAAGGAGGATACATAAAGAAAAAGGCTAAAACTATGGACAATAAAAGGTTGCAAGATTTATTTAGTAAAACAATTGCTTGAGATAAAGTATCCAATTTCTTTTATCCTCATTTCCAGTGCCCTTTTCTAAAATCCTAATAAGTGGTTTACTAGCAATATGATCCAAGGAAAGAACAAGGTAAATAGATTGCACAAAAATAAAAGCATAACCATGTAAGAATGCTTGTTGGTTGCTGTAAATAACTATTTGATATTTGGTTAACAAAAATAGGCAGTTCATTGTCCCCACCAGACTGCCAAAACGTCATGCTAGTCATAACAATGTTGGCTCATGGTTACAACTAAAAGGCACAAGACATGATGGCAATAATACTGAAACTCAAACAAATTTGCAGCATAAATGTCTGGAAGCTAAAAATTCTAGGCCTCTAAGACAAATGTTCATGTATATATGTACAATGAGACCATTGTTACTAAATTTGAACAATGTGTCATAGAAAACCAAAGTGGCAAATTATACAGCAAGTTATAGTTATCTATGAAACTAGACAAGATTTACAAACAAGTGTAGCATATCAAATGCTTATGGATTATACTAATTTTGCAGACACCACGTCAACTCTCTTGATAATGGTGGTGTTATGTTGTTTTGGTTATCTTCATATCTTAACTCACATCTAAACCTTCTCTTCGTTGCATCCACACGAATGCCTTTGCATGTTGGCATTGTATTTCCTCATTAAGTTTAATCACAATTTTCAGTCTTAATCCAAAAGCAAAAGCTTAAGAAATATTGTGATGTTCTCCTTCAATTAAGCAATGCTAACCAAGCTTATATATACAATATAAAGTAGCTCTATTCCAATAGGCAAGGTTAAATGAATTAATGTTACACAACAGACCTCTTCATTGTTGACATCTTCAGTTTCAGTAACATCTTCATGCTGCTTCATCACTTGAGCATCAAACATGGATAAATGCAAAGGTATTGGAATGGGCTTCTCAGTGTTGGCGAAGTTTAACTGCAAGAAGTAATATGAAGAATTAAAAAAAAAGTAAAAGAAAAGAAAAGAAAAAAATTGCTAATTGTTGACATAGTATCCAATCCTAACTGAAGCCACACATCTTGAAATTTCCAACCACCAGACTACACACCCCTGGCCTGCTTGCACCCGTACCACAAAAATAAAATTATTGATTTCTACTTATTGCCATGCAGAGATTTCTTTTATATATGTTCTATAAAACTTTTCTGTGGGACCTAAAGCATACAAGCAATTACATATGTGCCGAATGCTTAGAAACACCTAGCTGATTCAAATATGGAGGAGCAAATAATGAGCAACACATTATCATTAAAAAAAAAAAAAAGTTAAGTACTAGACCAAGCATAGAAGCCCCATATGCATAGCCACAAAGAACATCAGATAAAAAATTTGATAGGCAAAGAACACTAGCGTATTTGGTATAGCAGAAATCATAAAGCTTTTTGGTAAAAAGAAGGATATATTGAAACCTTAATTTCATGAGGTTGGCCATTCCGCATCCAAGAACGACAAAGGGAATAAAGGGAGGGCGAGCAACCATCCAGTACTCTGACCTTCAATAGGCATAAAGATCACCATCAGTAATAACCATTACATATATTGTAGACTAAATCTGTTTAAATAATCACACCAAGGTTTATATATTTCTGCCAATTACTGCACACAACATATCTAGCTTATTTCAACAAACAGCAAAGTGCTAAAAAAAAGAGATTTTCCTTGTGTTGTACAACAACTTGAAAATTTAAGTGAGCACAATCCATGAAACTGCCCTCTGTCAACATAGCAATTTACACACAGCAAAATATACTGTACTTGTATCCCTTTGTCCTCTTACAAATTGTCACATCTTCACAAGCTCGAGTTTAAAATACTCACCAAAAGTAATTGATGTCATTTGGCAACTCTTAGGTAACTTAATTTTTTTTAAAGGATGCTTGATGAGAAAAGAATATGGTTGAAACTATATGCAAAATGGAAATATGAAGAAAGCAAACTTCTTAGAAATAAGAAATGTGTCTGTGCATGATTAGATACCTGGAAAAAGCTCCAATAATTTCTATTAAAAGGTCAAAATGGTATGAAATAAAAAATGAAATACATTAAAGAATTAAGCTCATCAGCCAGAAATAACCAAATAGCTAGCCCTGAAATATAACAATGTAAGCCTCAAAAGAAAGTTCTTAAACAATTGAACTTCTTGCCAAATTGAAATCTCAAGCATTACACATGAACAACATACTGCATAGGATCTAAAAAAATTCAACACCTAGCCCCAACAAATCATATTAGCACAATTTTGCAAAGTGACCATGTGTTTGGCTGGCAAACCGCTTAATATAGGCCTTTAGAATATTTTTTCTAGAAAATCAAGTAAACAGATATAGAAATTACACAATATATTATCCAATAGTAAGAAAGCATCCTATTTTCACTTAGACAAGCTTCGAGATCAGGTATCCTTCTAGCAGAAACAACTAAAATGAGAATAAATTGCACGATTTTTATCATGTCTAATATAAAAGGAAAGTTGCTGTTGTGACATACAAAGGCCTGAAATTAGCATATGTCTTTCTCCATAAGACTCAACAAATATATTCCCCCAGCTATCTTTATTCATATGAACATAGTAATCCACCTAGAGCTGGTAGCAATCCAGCTTTCTTCCTGAATAGCACCATATTTTATAATTCCAAGCACAACAATAGCTTATAAAAAGCAATCATACATAAAATATATTTTGAATATATCACATACACAAATGAACCAAATTTGTTCGTCTTCCTTATGAAGTCAATAGAGGTATTAAAAGAATGCCTAAGTTTTGCTTACTTTTCGATCGTGAATGACCACAACATCATCTTCCCTACTCTCGTCCCTGCATATAAATGAACATCATCGGAGTTCGCAGGCAGAAAGCCATTAATGAATTTGAAAGAAATAATGTAAATTGCCACTTACCTCTCCTTGCAGTTATTGTGCTCTGGTGTTGAAGACACTGAAGAGAGTATTGCAGCCTGAAAAGTTAACGTTAGATAGCAATGAGCGTGAACGTGTGATGCAAATTAGAGATCGACCCCCTTGTTTTCTAGCAAGTTGAGTATGACAAGAGCCCAACTATGAAGTATGAATGCTAATTTCTATAGATTACGAAGATATATGTGATTATCATGAAATATAGGAAAATACAGATATCATAACATAATGCCCAGAGAAGAAAGGGATGTGGGGGGAATCTGTATAAGGGTATTGCAAACCTTTAGTTGCGTGGCTACTGGAGCGCTCCTAGAAGCACCTGCGGCAGTGACCACGGGCCTCGGGACCACGATCGGCGTCACGGGCTGTGAAGTCGAGGGTGGCAAACGCGGCCTCACGTTGCGGACCGGACGATCGACTGGGCCACAAGCAAAGGGCCCGGACTGGGTAGCGGCGGCGAAGGTCATCGCGGCTGCGGGGGTTGCGTTCCTGGTGTACACGGCAGGGTTGGCCACCGCGACGGACTGATCCGAGGCCGCCGGGGCCGGCCCGGCAGCAGGCGTCGTGGCGAAGCCCCGTTGATGGTAGAGGAATCCCTGAGGCGGCGGTGGAGGCGGAGGGTGGCCAAGGGGTTTGCTGAGCGGCTGGGAGGAGAAGGGCGGAGCGGGAAGGAGAGGAGGGGATGCGAAGGGTCGGGAGAGGAGGTGCGTGGCGGACGAGGGATCCGAGGCGCCCGAGGTAGTTGCGGCAGCCGCAGCGGCAGCCGCAGCGGCAGAGACGGGCGGTGCTGGGGAGGGAGTCGCCATGGCGGGGGTGTGGTGATTTCGCGAGGTGGTCCAAACACCCCCAACAAATAGGGTACCTCGTCGCCATCGTTGAGATCTTCTCCCTTTCAGAGTCGATTAATCACGTGCGCCTCACGTGTCCATCCGATTGAGTGTACGTGTACTCGGATAAGAAATCTCCCACAGGCCAACCTCATTGTCGAATGGATTTTCCTCTCTGGCCGTCTACAGAATAAGATCAACCTGAACAGCACTTTCCTGAATCTTTGACGACATATATTGAAGAATTCAAGTCACAGCAGCAAGTAATCTGCCATCATCGGAAGTTACAAATTGACGTGGACATGAGCAAAGAAAGAACTGTATGTAGCAATCGAAATGTAGCGACTGCCCTATTCACAGCTTAGACTTGGAAAAGAAACATTCAAATCGGTGACCAATTAAACGTGACATGTACAAGTTGAAAGTTTCATGAATGACTGCGGCCGGCGCTTCGTTTGGAGTTCAAAATGGAACGATCCTCTTGTACCTCTTAGCACAGGCTGCGTACATCAAAAGGTTCAAACAGCTCAGCCCCGCAAGAAGCCAGAAGTAGTAGTCGAGGTGCCCCTCGTTCAAGTTATCAGGAATCCATCCCGCGTTCCCTCCCCAAGTTGTCAGCGATGTCACTGCAGTCACGATCAAGGAACCCAAGTAGCTTCCCAGCGCAGTCGTAAGAAGTGATAATGCACTGCACAAACTTCTCATGGTATTAGGGGCCTGATCATAGAAAAATGTGAGCGAGCCGACGTATGTGAATACTTCTGCTGCTCCGATCAAAGAATATTGAGGTGTCTGCCACATAATGCTCAATGGTATGGCCACTTTCTCGTGCACTAAACCCTCAGCATGGGCTATGTCCAGTCGCTTGATCTCCACCAGCGCAGCCGCTACCATTGCTAGTATAGATATGAAGAGGCCGATGCCCATCCTTTGCAAGTCTGAAAACCCTCTCTCCTCGCCTGTGAACCTCCTTGCCACCGGAACAACAATATTATCATATAATAGCACCCATACAATGACACTGATGACATCAAAGGTTGACATAGATGCAGGTGGAATGACGAAGGAGCCGATGGACGTGTCCATAACCATCCCTTGTACAACGAACAGAGTAGACATCTGTGCAAAAACTGCAGAGAACACTATGGTGGTTGCCCAAACAGGGAACATCCTCGTAAGAATCTTCAATTCTTCCACCTGAGTGACTGTGCACAACCTCCATGGATTTATAGAGTTACCGTTCTCCCCATCAAGATCTGTCTTTGTAGCAGCCTTGTCGAGGAATCTGCAGTAGGTAACAGTTAATAATGCGTAGTCCAAATTCATGTAGACCATGAATTTCACAGATAAAGGGACACATAAATAGGTAGTAGCTCAAAATAATTAAGAAGCTATTTTCTAAAATTAGTTCCTTGTTACATTTAACGTTTGGTGCTGATACCACTATTATAAACAATAAATGAAATAAGCATACTGTTTACTAATGGTCTAATACACAATAATGAATCTGAAATCCTAAAGCTTAGTCCATTTGATTGAATACAATATCCTTATATGTCATTTGCGCAAACTAAACCGGAGTTGACAGATTATTAATGTCACCTAGAAATTCTAAACATCCCTCTAATACCGGTCAGAGATGTTAGAACTTAAAAAGGCTTTTTAGAACATCCTAAAAAGAAACATCATCACTCCCACCACACACAAAGGACAATTCAGTGATAGAAGTGCTCGACTGTTTGAGCATTAAATTCCATCAAACACAAAGCACCAACTGCTTAGGTTTGTTGTAAAACATGCCGTTTGAAGCACGATCGTCAATGTTTTTTATAATATTAAAAAACATGATCTCGTGCATAAGTATCCAATCATAGGATATTATATACAGTGCATAAGTCCAAGTTTAACTAGCTCTGATAACTGATATAATGATTCCTATCCAATAACTTTAAAAGTGCAGTTATACAATGATATCCCAATTGCAGTTACACAACTGGAAACATAAAATTCCAAGGATAACTAAAAAAGAAAGGCAAGAGAACCTCATTAAGCAAATTTGGAAGCCATATCTCTTTGATGGATTCAGTTCTTTAATTTCCTCATAATCAATAAAAATTGGATTAATTCAGTTCTGTAATTAATCAAGTTAAGCATTTAGCAAGCAAAATCAAAGTTGTTATGGAAGTTGAGTTATTTACTTAAGGTCATCTGTGTGCTTCAGCTGTCGATTTCCTTCAATTGCTGGGGCATCTCCCCGTACTTCATGCAGGAGAGAACTGTCATCAGGGACATCTACTTTCCGCTTGCGAATAGAGGCAACAATCACCTGGCACATTCTTGAAAGAGGGTTTCCACCTGGTTTTTGGAATCTATAAAGTGAGGTGCCTAGGGTAAAACTACATATGGCTAATCCCAGGAACACTGTAGGAATTCCAAAGCCCCAGCCCCATCCACACGTGTCTTGCACCCAAACTAAAAAGCTGCTGGATATGAGAGCTCCAATGCTAATAGATAAGTAAAACCAGTCAAAGAAAGATTGCTTCCTTCTTCGCTCATCTTCATCAGTATCATCAAATTGATCAGCTCCAAATGAAGAAACACAAGGTTTAATTCCACCAGTTCCCAGTGCAATAGAGTAGAGTCCAATGAACAGAATCGCATACTGAACCGCACTTGCTTTTGGGCAAACAGATCCTACACAGGGTGGAGGCTTAAAAGCAGGAACAGTTGCTGAAAGGGTCAACGTGGCCAATCCCTGTGTTCAATAAAGCAGCATTTATCATATCATCTTTGTAAAAAAGAAACAGCATCATGACACATTACTCTAAACAGCACATGGATGACCATTGCACAAGTAAGAGACAGCACCAACCATACTTACAATAAAATATATTGTTGAAAACACTGCTATTGTCCGGTATCTTCCCCAGTATGCATCAGCTAAAATTGCACCAATTAATGGGGTCATATAGCAGGTTCCTTGCCAAGTCGTAACCTTTCTTGCAGCAGAAACATTCGCCTCATGAAACTTTTTCTTCAGGTAAGTGACAAGATTTGTCGATATTCCATAGTAGGCTAATCGTTCGCAGCACTCGTTCGCTAAAATTTGTGATTTGAAAATAAGCAGTCACTTTATGTAGATTTAATAAAGAAAAGGACTCGACTGTGGCCAGTTAATGTACATACCTAGAATGAAAGGACAAGCTTTCCAGTTGCCTGTGCCATCCTTTGGTATGGGGTTTCCTTGCATGTCCACAGATCCATCTCCAGTGTATGGTCCGTTATTTACATTCTTCAATTACAAAGTCAAGAACAAACTGGTGGTGAGTTAAGGTCACATGGAGGCCATGTTATCATGGGAAATATAATCAAGATATTTTGGCTGAAACTACCCAAGCCAGTCAAGAAAACGCTCATCAAACAAGTTGTATGTTCATCAAAATAACTCGAAATTGCTGATTAATGAATATATGGTACTCGAATTATAGAGGAATTAAATGTAAAGTAGTCAAAGATTATTTCTAACAAATAGTTTGAAAACTGAAACCCTATTGGATTAATCTTTCAGTTGAGCTTTTTAATCCACCCTCCCTCTCGTTTTCAAAAAGATGAATTAAATCTCATTACATAACTTAGAGCTTCAGGATCAAGGGCTATCTATCTTATCGTACGAGCTACTTCGTAAACCATTCTTTTAAAAAAATAGCACAAAAAAATTGCATGGATAAACATAGATCTAGATTCCATTAATAAATTATTTTAATATTCACTTTGATAAAAAAATATATTAGATGAAAATATACAAAAAATTATGTTTTTATTCTTGAACATTACTAGTCAAATCTATATATACATATATATACATACATATGTATATATATGTATATATATGTATATATATGTATATATATATATATATGTATATATGTATATATATGTATATATACATATGTATACATATGTATATACATATATATACATATGTATATACATATATATACATATATATATATATACATATATATATATACATATATATATATATATATATATATAATTCTAGGTTGCTAAAATTATTCATTGTTTCTTCAATCGATTCATATACATATATATACATATATATACATATGTATATATATATACATATATATACATATATATACATATATATACATATGTATATATATATATACATACATATATATATATATACATACATATATATATATATACATATATATATACATACATATATATATATATACATATATATATATATATATATATATATATATATATATATATATATATATATATATAATTCTAGGTTGCTAAAATTATTCATTGTTTCTTCAATCGATTCATATGTTAGAATGTTTCAAAAAGATGCTAGTTGTATATTATGTTCAACATAGTTGATGTTCAATTTGGAGCCTCAATGATTCATGTTCTGCAGATAGAACAGAGACCACAATCCACCTCAAGGATTATAACTCGAACTCTCTCCACATATATGTGTATAATGCATGGACAAAGATTAGCATATAAATTTTCACCTACTTTTCTTAAATTAGTTCCCAAAAATATATGTTGGTATGTTTGTGAATTCAATCTAAATTTAGAGCTAAAATAAAAAAAGAAAAAGAAAATGTTTTAAAAGAGCTAGTAGGCCATTAATTGTGTTGCTGTCCATTTTAAAATTTTTCTATGAGTAGGAAACAAAGAAGTCACACAAATCGAAACTAACAAAATAGAACAAGACTTGTTCTGATGCTTATTATATGAATAAGGCAACTATATTAACTATCCCGAACTATTTAAATTCAATGTCATATCAGAAAAATATGCTAACACTACGGTGAGGGGGTTTTAGTGGGCCCACCAAATTCTCCAATGGGCATGGCATCGACACTGACAAATTGCCATGAGATCAACAGGCCGACACTGCTTCATACACGTTATCATGCGACAGGTGGCCCAGTGTATCCTCTCAGCAACAACGTCCCAACTGAAGTAATGGAGGATCAAATCTAACCCATATGGGGTAGCCTACCAGTTTAGGCTATAAGAAGGAACTTCTTCCCCAGGTAAAGGGGATTGATTCCTTGCTTCTTGTGCCCTTACAATTTCGAAAACTCTACCTCTACTCATTGACCATCTGAGACTAAGTTCCGACTTCAGTGACCAACTACACTCCCAATGTCTCCTATGTTTCGGAAGATTAACTTTGAAGGTTAAATCCTCTGTAGAGTGAACCATGACTCAGCTCAATCCGATTCAAAACTCGTCACTCACCGCCACACCTTGGTTACAATAGCCTCAGCTAGTCTTAACGCAGCTTGGTAACTCAAGATCTGAACAACAATTGGTCTCCTTTTATCAAATTACACTAACACTCTCAGATGTGTCATCTTACCTAACTAAAAAAAGGCCTAGGTCAAGCCTTGCGAACCTAGTCAGCAAGTGACCAAAATTGTCTTCATCGCTATACGAAATATTTATTAATAAAAAATAAGCGTTTTATTTCTACTTCTCATTTAACACGCCTAACCATGGTCTAGACAAACGTGAAGGAAAAGCCAGCCAAATGTTCAACACCTAACCATAGCTCAACTGGTATAAATTAGATGCAGAGTCCATTAGTAGGAGCCTTTACATGTAGCACACAGAAGGCCGTCAGCCCATCAGAGAAGCATTCTTCTCTCTTGTTAAGACATACTACTGAAGTCGGGTCCTAATAACAGCACACTACATATCTGATGTGATCAATTACTGCATAAGAACGGTTCAAATGACCCAATGGCTAATCCATCAAAAAGAAGTGAGTAAAGCATTTTGGAAGGTACATTCTTGGATCCTTAGTTGGTTGAGTTGACCGAGCATGACATTTACATAATCTGAGGTACATGCAAAAGTTCATTATATCTCTTAATAAAATTTCAGACGTTGAAGAATGTAACAAACCATATCGATATGCACATGTTGGACAAATAGAGATATAGACCCTTTTTATCATACTTGTAACTTTGGTCCAACAGCATTTAGTGAAACAAACCAGTATTCCCCCATTGAATGACACCGGGAACAAAATTCAAGTGCATAGAATAGGAGGTCCTACCGAGTGACGAGATGCAAGATCCAAAATGTCGAAAAACATGCGAGCAATGATCCCCCGTAAACTCCTTAAAATCATGATCCCATTATCCGATACTAGAAGAAAATTCAAAGAAGCAAACTCTGATTACAAGATAAAGGTCCAATTGAGCACCACCTGAAACTTAAACCTCATAACAAATCTCGCTCGAAGATCTGAAGCCTGATCATAGTATCGACCTCGAAGCAATACTTGCGGTCATACACAACTAGCTCGCTCAAAGATCCACAGTCTAGTTAAAGAACCACGACACAACAATCAAACACCCTCGTCCACGGAGAACCATCAACAATCTTGACGAGTTAAAACATTGGGAAGCAAAGAAGGATCCAAGACCGATCAAGAGACAACAAGATTAAGGGATTAATATGGAGAGCAGAAAAGCGAACGAAATCTAAATGCCATGGGAAGAGGGATCAGACCTCGGGCAGGAGGAGGTCTTCTTCCAGCGACGACGTCTGCTCGCCTTCCGCAGGTTCCATCGACGATTCCTCACAGATTCCCGAGTCGAGAGTTCGCGGACTGGGGTTCCACCGAATTTATAAGGTGGGAAGAGCTAGACGAGGAAGACGAGGCCGTTCAGATTCCGTTACGTTTGGAGCAACAAACACCGAACCTCTTTAAACCCCGGAAAACACAGGCTCTATATAGTGAGAAAAGAATGATGCGCCCGAAGACGGAAACATGGGACAATTTTCTTCGCGGGAGGCATAACAGACAGCAGAAGTGGACTGCGTGTGCACCGCTGAGATCAGCATGGAGAGTTGTTGTAATCCAACGGCCGCGGTTGTTTCTCGCAGTAGAGAGAAACCGTCGGATGCGCATCACCACGTTCGCCGTCAGTCGGACCGCGACTTGGGAACCGACTGGGTTGACGACACGAAACGAAGGTCGAAAATGCCACGTACTCAACGACTTACGCCACGAGTTGAGCTCCTTGAATCACAAAGCTACATTTCTCTGCTGAGTTAAATGCAGGAAGAATCAACTTTGACGAGAATAATATATTTATATTCTTGTATTATTTTACTGAGTAATTCTCTATTTCCTCTTTTAAGAATTCTGGTATTTTCATATAAATGAATAAATTGCCAGTGAGAATAAGAAAATAGATAGAATATATTAGGGTATTCTTCTTTCTATTAATTAATGGAATCAGGGAAATGATAGAATTATGGTCAAAATTACATAAGCAGTTGACCAGTTTTGTTAGTTGGTTAATTTTATCATTTCATCTAAAACCTTAAGGCGTTAGATCATATATAATTTATGATGTTACATCCTTCACACACTCACACCCCAGTGATAGACGAAGTCAAATTCAATATGTGGAACTCGAACTCATCGAAAATATATTATTGTTTTATAAGTATATTCGGGGTAAGATTTGAATACATGATTTTTTTTATACCATTTTATCTACGAACTTAAGTCATAATCTTGTTTGATCTCAAAATGAGCAATGATATGAATGAATATAATAAATATATAAATATATTACGACTAACTTAGGTTTGGATCAGTAATTCAAACTCGACAAATTTAATTGATTTGTTAAATAATAATCGAATAAATAGATTATTACTATTAATTTAATCTCACATAAGGAATAGTTTCGATTTGAATAGATTTATAAGAACCAGATGAATCTATTTTCATTTATGTATATTTAGATATAATAATATTAATAAGTCAATTATATCATCAGAGACGAGGATATTATTCGATCCCTTTACATTTCTGACAATATTTCATCACTAAAAAGCAAAATTTCTTTTTTAAAGAATTTGAAAACATATTATTAAGATTACAAATAAAACTAAAATTTAAAACAAGAAACATTCTGTACGGTGCTTTCTCATAAAGAAATAATTATTAAAAGTCTTTTTTCTAGAAATTTTACCTCAAAAAAAATCTTTACCATTGGGTTTTTAATTAATGATGCTTGGCTTTTACGCAAGGAGCTTTTTTTTAACGTCATTCGATAAAAATATTCTTTTGTCATAACTCTCGTCTCTAATCATCATAAAAAATATTATTGTCGGTACTATCATTACCTCCTCGATAACTTTTCACTCCCCGATGACTTTCAACATTATTACCATCATTCTATCCCTCACTAGTCGACTCCTCCACATTTACACAGAAGACCAATAAAAGGAAAGAGAATAAAAAAAAAAGATAAGCAAACAGGAAAGACGGAAAGAAGGCGATAAAGAGAGGTGGGTGGTCTCGCGTTGTAATGAGACGGAGGAGACAACAGAAAAAAGTGATGATAGTGTACTAATGTTTGTGAGTGGAGAGCAATGTAGTGACGATGATACCGGAAAACCATGAAAGAGTAGGAGGTTGTGAAGGAGTAGTAATGGTGTTGGCGACAATACGCAAATAGTCATAGTGTTGTGCAGATATTTTCAACAAAATGATAAAAAAAATTAGGTAAAAACTAATTAGGCAACACCATGAGCTAAAAGTTATTTGTTAAGATAAAATGTCCAAAATTTGTTGTGATAAATTATCCTAAGTTTTTTCATTAAATCTTTGACAAGTTTTCATCACTGAAAAAAAAAATCATTACCTAATAGTCGTTCCGGACAGAAGAAAGTCAACATTTTCTTGGCTTCATTCAGATATTTTATGCAACGGAGTTTTGGAATCCAACACATGACAGCCAACGATGGCACAACTCCAATGCAGGCGAAGCGAAAGCTTCCTCTAAATATACCGAGCGAGTGCTCAAAAGTCAGAGAAAGTGCTTTGGGCTTTGAAATATGTGCTGCAACAGATCTGATCGATCATTTCCTTGGTTTCTCCAAGTACGATCGACCGAAGAAGATGCCACCGGTGGAGCGATGAGTTCTGCCAGCTTCGCTCTTCGGGATTCTCTTGCCTATGCAAACATGCAAGTTTGCTGCAGAGAGAGCGAGAGAGAGAGACAATGGGAAGAGCGGTAAAAGCGGATCAGAAGTGAATCAAATGATGGGAAAAATCATTTAGCCATATATATTCAGATAGGAAGATGAATTCAAGTTAGATTTAATATGGAGAGATGACAAGTCCACTTATTTCGGATCACACCGAACCATCCTGATTCCACCTCCCCGGTTTGATTTCATAAGAATATAAAAGATTGTGTCAGAAACCATTACTTTATCTCGAGGCCCGTTCATCGATCAGACAGACACGAGAACGGAGAAGCAGAAGAGAGAGAGAAGAGACAGAGCAATGACCAACAGAGCATCTATGGCGGCGATGGGCATTACTGTCCTGTTCATGGTGGTCAGCTTCACCACCTCGGCCGGCGATTCCCCTCCTGCGCCGCCCTACGCCAACCACACAGTCGGCGGCGCAGCTGGGTGGTTCTTCAACTCCACCTCCAACTCCTCCGTCACCAACTACTCCGACTGGGCCTCCACCCAGAACTTCTTCCTGGGCGACTACCTCAGTACGAAAGACCTCCTCCTCCTCCTCTCTCCCTTCTGGATCGAGGGGGAAACTCGAAATGCCCCCTCAAAACCCCATTTTTGGTCGATTAATTGGCTAAAGTTGCGATCTTGTCGCAGTTTTCAACACGGACTCGAGCAACACGGTGATCCAGACGCTGAACGCGACCACCTACGCCCTCTGCAACTTCACCGACGACAACGGCGACGACACGACCTTCTACTACGACGGCGGAGCGGTCCCGGAGGCGGGCGTGACGGTGCCGGTGGCGCTGACGGAGGAAGGCGTAACCTACTTCTTCTCCGCCGCCGACGGGGGAGCGCAGTGCCTACAGGGCATGCGGTTCCGGATCACGGTGGCGCACGGCCGGGGACTTCCGCCATCGCTCAACCAGCCGCCGCCGCCGCCGTTCATCGAGGTCGCCCCTCCACCGCCGGAGATAATGGTGAGCCCCAGCATCAGCCGCGGGCACGCGTTCCACGCCCGGGCCCCACTCGTGCTGGGCATTTTTGTGGGCATTCTCTGTTTTCTTAGGAGCGCGTAAACCGCCCGGTCGTTTGGTTTCCGCGTGCAGACTTGTTAGCTGGCTTCTACTTGTTAGCTGGATTCATGAAAGAGATCGATGAGGTGGATCTTACAATTATTGTGTTTGGGCTTTTATGTTGTATGTGATGTCCTGATATCGAGAAACTTGAGAACACGAAGTAGCAAGACATTTTTGGTTTCATTTGACTTGGATACAAATTATAAATATTTAAAGATTAATTAAATCGTTTAAAATAATATGAACATATCAATACAAATACTTGTATTTTTTAATTTTTAAGATAAGTCAATAAATTTATGTTAGAATTTATACCCAACAGATAGCTACTGTTTATACCTGAATGTCTTAATATGTTAGAATTTAGGTATGTTAAAAATGACATACTATACCTATTCTAAAAATAATAAATTTATTTTCTACTACTTATACTAAAATTCATATTTTTATTCTATTTTAACTATGCTCTATTCAGAATAAAAAGAATAACTATCAAGAAATAGTTCTGAATCCAATTATTTCAAAGTTGGAATCATTGTGATTCCTAAATGACAATATGCTACTCGTTGAAAACATTGCAGAAACGTGTTGGTCTTGCAGCTGTGTAGATCATTTATAAAGAAATCCTGGCAGTCATGTCAGTCCTAATGAAATTTATATATCCTTTGAACATCAAACTTTTGGTAATAGAAGATCACTTTTACTCGTCACCAACCTATTTATCTCAAGATCATTTATTTTTTGTTTTTGTGTCAACCACAATTTTCATGCTGAAAGGTTCAAGAGAGCCATATGTATTGCAGCAAAATGAGTCCACCATATAGAAGTTGCACTGGCGAAGCTTATTATGTAGCAAGCATACATGACTTCAACATCTTCGTTCCGTCACATTACAGACCTAAAAGTTGGAGTAGATTTGCATTTGATTCAGAATATCTTGGAAGTTGTCATGCGGTTTTTCCGTGGGATGAGTGTGCACTCCCTCGTAGGTTGTCACCACAATGCCTTCATCCCTTGACAGGCGTTGAACCTGCTTCTTCACGCTGCAACCTTGATGCGTGCATTTGTAGTAGCTTCTGCAACCAAACAAAGAAGACATTAAGGCTAAGTATAGGTGACTCCAGAATCGGTTCTGTTCTGTTCTTGTAACAATCAATTTTGGATCCCTTGTGCATGAAACAGCTTTCTTGTGTCAATAAGTTCATCTCTTTTTGAGAGGAAAAACTAAGGACTCTATTACCATGAAAGAAAAAGAAAGCTTGTAGTTCTTCCCTATGAGAAGTAACAGGAAAAAGCTCTCAACAATTGCAATATTGTGTTAGGATCTTTGAGAACATTTGCAGTATGATGTGTTTCTTCTTTCTGATGAAGCAGTTTCAGATGCTGATGACATCTATGGAGATGTTTTTAGTTCATAAACGCATCACATATACAACAACAGCAACAATAATAAAAAAGTTTCAACTAAAATGCATCTAATATAGAGGAGTAAAGTATGAAATTAAAAGGCCACAATTGATCGATTTTTTCTATTCGTGATCTTTTCAAAGATAATTAAATGTCCATTTCTAATGCTTCATTCTTCTACGAAGATGACAAAAATGTTTAGGTGGATTCATGAACAACACTAAGAGAAAACAGGATAAAGAATGCGAAAGTAATGCTTGCAAAGAAAATAATGAACGTGAAGCCTCGAGGCTAAACGAAGAAGACAAATTTGAGAGGGACCTTAACATGACGTTTATAGGCGAAACAAAATCGTGTTCGTATACTATTCATAGTCAAATTCTACCATCAAATTTCCTAAAACTGATGCAATATTGGTCCAAAAAAACAAGAACAATCTCTAGATGAACGGAGAAAGAAGATTGTTCATCTGCATCATGAACCTTTTGATGAATGGAAGAGTGTTCATGGCGTGCGATGTTTGCTTCCTTCATGACAAGCTGAAGCTGTTTATGTTCCTTCTCAGACAACATTTGCATGCATCACGAGAGAGATTGAGAGAGAGAGAGAGAGAGAGAGAGAGAGAGAGAGAGAGCTGACCTAGGGAACCTGTTATTCTTCACTGCCTTCTGCCCATACTTCCTCCAGCGATAGCCATCATCGAGTACATCAACATGGCTCCGAGTTTGGAAGGCGTATCGCGGCTTCCTCACCTTCTTCTCCTTCTTCTTGCTAGGCTTCTCCTCGTTCTCCCTCGATCCAGCGAAGGATTCCATCAACTGGTAAGCTCCATAGCCTTGGGAGGTCGGGACCTCGACCTCATCCTTGGACCTCAAGAAACCAGCTGAGTAGCCACCTTGGAGAGTGTCAAAGACTTGGATGTCGCCGATCATGTCGGCCGGCAAGAGGGAGAGACATGGTGTAGAAAACGAACCAGAAGGTTGCTGTGAGGGAAACCGGAGTGGGTAGTTCTCCATCGACGCTCAAGAAAGAGAGAGAGAGAGAGAAGGTGATGAGTTGAGGGAGGCACTCACAAGTTATAGTAGTCTTAGCCTCGAAACACCTAAATTGAAATAGTGAAGGATCGACTCTTAATTCACGGTCTCTGCTTCTGCTTAGGCCTTTATGGTTTGGAACATATGGCAATCATTGAACTGGTGGAAAGCATCAGTGCAGAGAAGAGTCGTTTGAGAGACATGTATGCGTTTCCCGACAAGACAGCCATTGACTTTTCCTGTCACGTGAGATAGGTTAGAAGCATATATATTTATTTATAAACTATTTTCTTCACCATAAATTAGGATGAAAGGGTTACAAATTATTCAGTCATTAGATGATTAAAATCCGCAAACAACTTCATGAAACAATAAAATTAATCAATGATGAATAATGGGTTTAAGAACGGAAGCATTCCATTTTTCTACGCATGGAATGTCGAATTCAGTCACAATGGTTATTGAACACCGTATGCGGCACTTCTAGAGATTGGATTTCCTGCATGACATATACGAAGAGTCAGAAACACATGGTCAACGTCATGGAATATTGTTTGGTGTTTCTATGCGATGAGCTGTAGCCTTACGCCAACCCTCGAGTTGGGTCTCGGATTGATCACACCCAATCACGCCCACTGAGATCTTGATAGCTTCAGCATCTGATAAGGAGAGAGGTCGTGATCAGTCATGACAGTGCACCATGTGCTTGACTAGCTATCGATTTGGTTCTCCATCCTTGTGGCCACTGTTCTTCCAACGACATAAAGAGGAAGAAGAACCTCCAATGGCTTGAATATTCTTATAAGGGTGACCAAAGCTCTTACCACACAGTGACGCACGCGACAATGATCATTCTCATCGGTTCCTTTCGGTGGATCCGAAGAATTTTGGTGGTCATTCCATCAGAGAAGAAAATTAAAATCTCCATGACTGTCCTGGTCGCGTAGGAACCTGCAAGCAGGCTTCCTACAGCTAGCATTCATGGAACTTGGACACACTCGTGTGGCATCAAACGATTGCATCAAGAGGAAACATGCATGCCTTTGACTGGTTCTCATATCGATTTCCATCACATGTTGTGATGGATGACAAGCAATCAGGGGACTCTAATGCGAAGAAACTGCGGGAAGACCCGAAGGAACAGAGGTAAAAACAAGAAGGAAAACAACCTCAATCTGAATCAGATACTCGTATTGACAAAGGTTGGAATGTAGAAGAGCACCAACGTGAAATACTGGTGAGCAACAAAGTGTAGAAGATACACTTGTGAGCTTCCGGTAATGTGATTCAAGTTGGTCACTTCGAGAGTAGGAATAGATAGATATGTTGGAATCCAAAAAAATTGACATGGGCCTATCACAAACTTGCGGGGAAGATGTGCTTCCAGAAATGGTGCATATGCATGAATGAAGTGGATCCACCGTCTAAAGGCTTCTGGTTTCCTGGATCAGGGTTTGTAGAGGCACAAAACCTCTCCTACGATGCATGCAATGCATGTTCCCTCCCTTGTCATTGCTTCGTCTGTTGACTTCATCAGCTGCCGACGACGATCGACGTAGCAGCTTAGATATTTGAGCATACGCGCTTCAGATTTCTACGCCAAACAAGAACTTGATTCATTGAACATACGAGTCCTCAGAATTCTTAGGGTGGTGACAGTTTAGATTATGTGGTTTCTGTCTTACACTTTCATCGTTGTTTTTTATGAATCAAACGACGTCAGACAAAGATTTTCTGAGTCATACGTAATCATAATATTTGATCTTAATTTTTAATATTCTTTTTTTAATAATAACATAATTATAATTTTTACATTTACAAATTAATCCATTGGATTAATTCCGAGTCTTTCAACGAGCACTTATCCTCTCTCCCTAATTTGATTGCTAAGAACATGAAATTAATAAACAAAATTTGAATCATTAATTAAAAATATACAATTAAGAAGATATAGTGTACACTTATTCTTCCTTAATCTACGTTATGTCTTCGGTGATGCAAATAGACTTTCTCGAGAATTGATGCAATAAATGTGATCGCAACCGAAGGGGCCTTTTTCAGAACCATTCATGCGATTGACGATGAGCCACTTGTCTGAGTCATAGAGATACACGACGAGCATGAACGACGAGAGCAAGATCAATCCAGTGGTGCTTCTTCGAAGACGTTCCGTGTCTGCAACTCATGCAATCAATCAGCCTGGAATTTTTGGAGTTGATTGGGACTAATGCTACTTACATGGTCCAGATCTTAAATAAGAAAGAAAAGCTTTTTTTTATTGATACGATGATTATTTTTATCACTCGAGCCGAATCCAATCAATATTTATTGAGATCCCATATTCGATAGTTAAAATAAGATATTATATAAAATAACATAAACATATTATACTTCATAGGAAGATAGATAGAGGATAAACTAATAGATAAATTAATTAAAAATACATCAATATTTTCTCTGTCTTTAAATTTTTAATATGGGACTAATTAAGATGTTGCAATCTCCCTCACTTAAGGGATGTGAATTTGAGGCATAACCGAATGATAACTTCATAATGTAATGTATTTTTATCAAAGCTTAGTATAATCCAAATCAAATTTAAGAATGAGTCGTGATATGTCCTTTGCTCTTATTCATGAGTGGTGATATGTCCTTTGATCCCATGATAGTTATCTCAAGCCTCCTTATCATGCCTCAGTACTAGATCAAGTTTAATAATAATTGTAATGATAGAAAACTAATCTATTAACTTTGTTGAGTCTAAACTAATAATCAAAATACTTAAGTTAAAATTGATAGCAGTACGTATATTATAACCTTATAAGTTAATCTTAGTCTTATCCAATATGAGACTAATTGAAATGTTACATAAATAATTCATGACTTCTCTCTTCCAAATGCGATTGTATTAAAAAAATGATCCATAAATAGTCCATCATTTATAATCATCTAAGAGAAGTTGACAATCAAATTTGAACTTAATATTAATATAGTAGGTCACAATAACATGATGGCAAAGAGTATTCTCTCTTGATGTCATGAAGTCACAATAACATTGAAACTTGGGCCTTTGTCTTTCTCTCTAAAAAAACATCCAAATCAATCTCACATTCACATTACCAATAATGGGTCTCGAGTAATGATCCTCATTTCTAAATGAGGATTCCAACTCAAATGATCACTCCTATTGAGATACTCTTTGACATCACATAACAAGTCCAAATTTTGATTGACATAATCTAAATTATTGTTCCTCTTCTTCTTCTACCATCAATGTTAGCGGGTAGCAACATATAATCTAGTTGTTCATCAACTATAATAAGTTCTCGATCTAACTCTATCATAAAGAACTCAAGGTTGATCATCCTACCATCTTATCCAATGCTATAAAACCCCTCCTTAGGTACCATAATTACTTGCTCAAGAGTTTAATCTAATTTAGTTTCAACTATCTCTTCCTTAATCTAAGGCATATTGGCTAACCAAATAGTTGTAAGAAATGAACAAACTCCCTAATGATATAAGAGATCCAACAAGAAAAAGAGCCAATCTAGAACTATATAAAAGGGTCTCTTTATAAAAACATAAGATCTTTTTGTGCTTATAATAATGAGACTAACATATCCCCATTTGTATAAGTTGTATATGAAATATATTTTAAATATATGATGTGACCAACATATCCTATATCCTTTTTATTGACTATGAATATGTCTAAGAAAAAAAAATCTAAAACACTCAACACTTCCTCAAATATCTCATCCACTTATCATATATTTATTTAGAGCAAAAAAACATCTTAAGTGCCCAACTAATCCCAAAATTTCTCATTTGTATGAATCCCAAATTTGAAGCACCTGATATGGCAATACATTTTTATTATGCATGATGTATCCACTTATGACAAAAAATATCTAAAGCATTTAACACAACTTTTTTTATGGATAATATATTTATTTATGTAATAAAAGTATCTAAAGTACCTGATATAATTTAAAGTATCTTATTTACATGTTATATATTTATCGATGATATAGAAACATTCAAAGCACTTTACACATCAAAGGTATCTCCTTTGCACATGACATATTTGCCCAACAAAAATACATCTAAAATGTATAGCATATTCTAATTCACGAGGGATAAATCCTATATGATTATACTACTATATATATATATATATATATCAAATTTAGTGATACCATCCAAATCCTACTTATATCTTGTAAGAGTGCATAGATATACTATATATATCTATGTAGTCTGCAAGTGAAGCTCACAAGATAATTTTATAAACACATATGCACATATAAACAAATTGGGGATAAATCCCAAATCATGCACCAGCGGATTTAATCCTAAAATGATACCCCAAAAAATTTTTAGAAATTAATTCAACCATTTCATGTTCTAAACTTAATAATGAAAATTCCAACAAAGACCATTAACATCTAATTCACCACGTTACTACCAATATTAATGTGAAAAAAATCGTATCACAAGGAGAAGCTCTAAAAGGATATCCAATCAATGAATTTTACCATTTTTATCTCCACGTTTAATTCCCCCACCGCCTCTTATCTTCACTTTGAATACATTCCAATTTGAATTGAAGTATTCCTTAAGTTAGATCTTGGAAGAGGATTTCACTCGAATCAAATCGGTCATACACGTTGACCGACCACCTCAATCTGTGCCTTCCCATGACCTTCGATATATCGATTCAAAGCTTCCTCACCGTTGACCATCAAGGTTTCCCAAAGCGTTGACTTGGCATCACGGATCATCATATGATCCACGTTGCAGTTTATCATTTGCCCGATGTTGCTGTTTGCTACAACGAACCTAACACCTGATCCAGCCTTGGCGTAACACCCTAATGAAGGCGGGTTGACTTCCATACGTGGACAAATCTCGACCCTCAATTTTATGAAACGAACGGCAGATCCGTAGCAGTGTGAGAGCATCACGGAGCGGCAGCGGAAGCCAAGTAATATTTGACTCGGACAGCTTTGCCGGAAAGAGAACGTCCTTTCCACGCTATTGAAACCGAATATAGAGCAATCATTATGGTACAGTTCACCGCCGGTGAACCCAGACTTACTGTCTAAACCAATTATGGCAGATTCTAAGATGGATGTGGATCTTAAAGATCCGAATCCGACCCATTTTTAACATAACCGAAGGCTTTATTCTATTAATTAGATGCGGATGGACTGTGCTTCACGGAGTTTAAACCCGCTGATTTGACTCCGCAGCGGTAAGCTGACCGTCAAGTCAAGTCCACGGGACGCGTAAAAACGCAAGAGCGATGCGTGACCACGCTTCACGTCTCAGTTGTCGCCAACCAACCCATCGGTAGGATCCCTCTCCCAGGCATCGGCCGCCCTTCGCGTCCCTCACCTTACCTCGCCGGCTCAATGGAGGACAGCATGCTCCGCCTCCGTGCCGCCGCAAATGCCGCCCTCTCGCGGTACGAGCCTCTCGCCCTCGTCGTCGCGCCGCTTCTCACCCTCCTCCTCGCGCGCTCCCTCCACGCGCTCTTCCTCTCCGTCCGTGAGAAAGGGATCAAGGCCGCCGTTCTAGGGTTCCTTATCGCCTCCGTCAAGTGAGTTCTTTCTTGCTCATACGATTTCTTTTCGAGAATTCCTTGGCGATCGCTCTGTTCATGGTATGAGATTCTTGGGTTTGGTGCAGGTCGATTCCCGGCGTGAGCTGGTATATTGAATCCGAGAAGAAAAAGGTGGGTTATTTGTGTAATTCATCTTCTAAGATTCTTTTTGATTTGTCATCCATGATTAATCCGTAGGGTAACAAAGGGTTCACCGTCTTGGAGAGCCGAGGATCGCATTTAGCTCAAAATTTTAGGATTTAGTTTGATGGGCTTTTCATGAATTCGGTGTCGGGATTTATTGTGACATCAATGGCATCATTTATTTCTGTGAGTTATGCACTGATAGGTTGCCGAATTGTAATGGAGTATATGAACATATTCATGCGCCTTTTTGAATTAAATTTTTATGGTTTAATGTATGACCATCTTCTAATTCTTTTGGTTGTAAGAATATTTTAAAGACATCGATTTGGTGGTCTGTTTGCGATTATTTGTACTTTTAATTTTAATGCTGTGGGGGTGCATTCTAAAGAGTGCAGAAGGATTTTAGCATTATATTTACATCAGGAATCTCACGTTGGTGTAGATATAGTCTATAACAAATGGCAGACATGTCACAGTACTTTGATTTTGGTATACTCTTTTTGGTCGCCACCACCTAATAAAAATTGTAATATTAGATAGTTACCATACATCTGAATTTGGAAAAGCTCAATAATGATTCAGGATGTAAAATTCTTGGCCAGAATACCACTATTTGTGCAACAAAAGCAGCATCAACTTTATTTACAGACTAAAACCTGAGAATTTTTTATTGTTCATTTTATTTTCCAATACACACATCTAAGGGACTGAAACAAAGATACCCTCTTTTCTCCTCTTATTTCAGGTTGTGGAGAAATTACAATCTGGTAGTAAGTCTAAAAGGGATAGCTGGAGAACTGAGTTACCAAACATTGGACTTGGTAAAGCAACTATACAGGAACTAGAAGATGCAAGGAATACAGATATAGCTTGGCAAGGCAAATGCTCTGGTACAGTGTATGTCTTCCACTAACAGTTGAAGATTTTGAATAGGAACTTGACAACCGCTGTTGTTTTATTTAATCAAATAGTCATTAGTGCTGTATGCTTATCACGTTATCTATGGAATCATTGCAGATATATTGGTGGAAGTGACTCAGAGAACCATTTTGCTTTGATAAACGAGGCACATGCAATGTTAGTAAGATTTGATACTGCTTTACCTGCTAAATGTCTTGCAAGTACTATGTAATTTAGTTTTTTTTTTTTTCCTGTTATGGCCTTTCTGTTTAACACTTTCTCACCAGTCACCAATGTGAAGCTCTCTTGCACTTTTGGCTGGTGCTAACAGTATTTGCTTTTGTGGACATTTAATAGGTGATATGTCCTGGTGGTCATATAGCTGATGCTTTCTGTTAGTTCATTCATATAGCTATTATAATCTGTTGCTGCTGGAGGTACAATAGATATATGAAAATTTTAATTGGTCTTATATGTGATGCATCTCTTTTGATGGCCCTCTAATCTCTATTAATGATTGTAAATGTGAGACGTTTTTGCTAGACAAGATTTTGAATACTCGTCAAGTACCAATTTAGACTACTTATGAGACTGGTACTATACCATTATACTTGGATGATGTGCTAACTTGTATCACATGATATGACTTACAAAAATGAAAAAAAGAATACAAAGTGGTATTGAATTATATGTATCATTACAGTTCCTGTTATGGTCGCTAAATACCTAGTGGTTCAACATTTTGGACAATGACTTTTTGCTCTCACAAGTGTTTGCTCTGACAATGGTATCTGTGAGGTAATCAGTGTTAACTAGTCATAACTCACAACAAGATAAATGCAGTTTGTTGTCAAATATATTAGACATATGGGCCTTATGCTTGCATATAAAGATAATACACATGCATGAAAACGTGTTTAACATTGTACACCATGGAGCTATTAGCATAATTTTCAATGCTTATTTGCATTGACAGTGGGCAGAAAAAGCATACCTAAGTCCAAGATGATGCTAGCTTAAGATGTTCTGCCAAAAAAGGAAAAAGGTGATTTCTGGCCTAGATAGGATGAGTGACTAAGAGAACAAGGTTGCATATAACTGTCCTAAACACCTATAAAAGATGCAGTTAGTTATGGCACACGTCTGAAAAACAAGAGGACTAAGTGGAAGAATTGGAAGTACTTACATCAATTTGATGCTAACACTACAAGAGTCAGAGTTGCATATATATATATTGGAAAGTAGCTTTGGTCGAAAGAGGCTTTTTAATCATCATTTCAGGGAATTTTGCCCTTTTCCCTTGGGATTAGTTTGCCCCTCTATGTTGTTAGGTGTTATGGACAACATTGTTGAAGTAATCTGTTATCTCATGTCAGGTTTTCACATACCAATCCATTGCATCAGGATGTGTTCCAAAGTGTGGCAAGATATGAAGCAGAAGTGGTTGCAATGACAGCTGCTCTCCTTGGCAGTAGAGAGCCGGCATCTGGAGGACAAATATGTGGCAACATGACATCAGGAGGAACAGAAAGTATATTATTAGCTGTTAAAACTTCACGAGATTACATGAGAACCAAGAAGGGTATTACAAAGCCAGAAATGTGGGTCAAACTTAGCTTAGTGCAGTGACATTTCAGGAAGTTACACTATCTCATAAATATTTGTATATCTCTAATTGATTTTTCTTTTCCCTGTATTTACAGGATAATTCCAGGATCGGCACATTCTGCATATGATAAAGCTGCACAATACTTTAATATTAAGCTGTGGCGTGTTCCTGTAAATAAAGATTATGTTGCAGATGTTAAAAGAATTATGCGCTGCATCAACGGAAACACCATATTGGTATTCATTGTTATACATTGGTTGCTTTTGCCTCATTATATTTTATCATTCACAAGCTTCCATGATTATCCAGGAAGTTAATAAGAAAATTCTTCTGACTCTCCTATTCTTCTATAGTATCATGCTTGATCGAGTCCATCCCTAAAAAATCTTGGCATATTTTATAACATGCAGCGCCCAGGAAACCCTAATTTTATGTTGCCTCATATCTGAGCTTCTTTGAGTCAATATGGTGACCTTCGCTTGAGCAAGCACAACCTAGTTTGATTTGTGCTTAATCAATTCAAGCTTGACTTGCTGATTCAAAAACCATGCTTATTTTTTGAAGCACACCATTATGTTTTGAAGCCCTATTTAATTTTAAACACCTATGGTTGACCATGTTCTTAGATTTGGCTCCCTATCAGAATTGAGCATAGGATTCTCAGTCAAACATAGAGTGGTCACTTTCAAGTTGTTCTATATTGAACTCTAGCACTAAACCAACTAAAGGATGAGCCACTTGATTCAATTGCCTACTATCATGTGAAGGCATGTTATTGATTATCTTGGAAATTTAACCTTTTACTTCAAATAATATTAGTTTTATCTGGTAATCATGAAACAGCAGCTTAAATGTAATCAAGCAAACTTGAAAAATTAGTTGGGGCATGGTCACCAAACCATCGGTTATAAAATGCCAGTCCTGTGTGTTATGTTGTTTATAGTTGCCCAAATGCTTGCTCCAGTTGTTGTCAGATGTTTGTTTTCACCATAGAAAGGAATGCTAACTTACCAGGAACTATGTTATTTTATGCTAAATACGTCGTAAATTGAAGATACGATGATTACAATTTGTATCATGTTCTTTAATATTATTTATGCTATCAGCTCTTAATCTGTCTGCATATGCACCCACCAACGCACATGGTTCCTGGACATTCTGCCACTTAGGAACATGTAAGATCGGACAAGTATGCTATATCTCTTTACTCTATATATATGCTTAGTGGAACACCTTTGGAGTTTAAGTAGTGCATAAAGGTCTAGTATTTTAAGATAGAGAGTAAATGAATTCACTGCAGCAAATTTGCAATTACTAGTACTGTCAGACTACACGAGAGCAAATTTGAATGTGAACTAAGATATCTGCGCTCAATTTGTGGACCTGAATATAGCTGTCATTTAAAACGATATGTGCATGTCAATAAACAGAATATAACAAAGTTCTGCAGACTTTTATCGCCATTTCATTTTCGTTTCGGACAATATTACAGAACACATGCTTCGTATTTTTTAAAATTCTCATTGGGCTGCATTCTCATAATTTTGAATTAAATTGTTTCCATGTTCTTTCAGATTGTTGGATCTGCACCAGGGTTTCCACATGGCGTCATTGATCCTATTGAAGTATGAACTATGTATTAGTGTAATTGATTTTATCGGTCATGTTACAGCTTTTTATGACCATAAACAAAATGAAGTATGGCTTTTTGAACTTTACATGTGGTTCCTAATTTAATTTATTATTTTATATTTTGCTCCACAGGAGCTTGGGGATTTAGCATCAAGATATGGTGTTTGTTTGCATGTTGATCTTTGCCTTGGTGGCTTTGTTTTACCATTCGCTCGTAAGCTGGGGTATTTTCTGCAGAATAATCCATCTCCTCTTACATATTCATCATTTTACTTTTTATTTTTTCTTCAGCTTTTCTATTACCATCATGTTTGTTACAACATAATGATTCTTACTAGAGTTGTCTGGATTAGCACCAGTTGGTAGGCATTGAACTGATGTTTGGCCTTTCGACTGCAGTCGATAGATCAATGCTACTTGGTCCAAGGATGTAATAATTAACTACCGAAGAAAATATGTAGTATTTCACTGTGTTGAAGTGAACATTTGATATAGCTAGAACACCCAAATACATTAAGTCCATTGGTAAGAGGGGTATATATTCTTGTATGGGTCTGAAGAACCTGAGATCATAGAAGCAATATTATTCCATAAATGTACATGTACATTTGCAATAAAGAATATTCAACATCATCAGCATCTTGACCTTGAAGTTTAAAGCGAACATAAAGCACTCATTTGGTACCATAACATATTGGCAATCAGTTTGTGTTATACATTTTCATGAATCATCTAGTATCAATCAGTTTGTGTTATAAATCATTATGAATCATCAATCAAACATACATCTTCTTACCACAACTCTCCGTATCTGAGGTGTCTACCAGTTGATAATGGATAAGACATCTATTGCTAGCCTAACTTGATCTCATTTCATATTATTCATTGTTATGCAGGTATCCCATCCCACCTTTTGATTTTTCTGTTAAAGGGGTTACATCAATTTCAACTGATGTTCACAAGTATGGATTAGGTCCCAAGGGCACAAGTGTGGTTCTTTACAGAAATCGTGAGATAAGAAAGGTAACATGATCTATCTTCGAGATGTAGAAATTTTGCTATTTCCTACGTCCTGACTGTTCTTATGCTTGAAGAGATTTTGGAGGTTGTTCTTGTTGAATGACAAAATAAACTACAACAAGCATGGTAGTTCCCTCTACTTGTCAGTTGTCATGTGCCATTAAGTTTGTCAATGAGTCCCTTGTCCAAACTTCTACAGCTAGAAATTATACATACTTATGATTTGATGATTGTAGACTTTGTCAAATCTTCCAATAAGTACAGTCGACTCTGTTTATGTGATCCTACATTAATGAAAAAAAGGCTTGAATGATAATGAAAAGGTTTCTGTTTTTGTTGTTCTAGTTCACTTTTATTTTCAGAGAATAAGTTTAAATTCTCATTTGAATTCTTATATACTAGTGATAATAGTTCTTCTCACTGATCTTCTTTTCCTATAGAGAAAAGAAACAAGAAAGCCATTTATAAAACATCGTACATTTACAGTGACAATTGCTAGATTCAGGCTGTAAATTTGAAGGTCCAGTTTGCTAGGAAGCATAGTCTTAAGATGGAACTTAAGTCGAAAATTGAATGTTTGGCTTGTTATTGCCATCCCAGCAGGTCACTTCAATGACGTCACTTTATGTACCAGACTTTGATTTGGTGCATGCATATCTGCTGTACTTCAGATTTAGTCTTTGCTACTGTGCTGGGAATGATTACACATTAAATCTAAACAGGTGATATGTGCTGTCAAACACAATCAAGAATTTGAGGATATTTTTAGGGGATTATCCTGTTTCAGATTTGATTTTGAATTGAAAATTTTACAACATTCCATGGACAACCACAAATTTGTTATGGACATGTGTCCAAATGTCCAAGTGTCTAATTCGACAAGACAAATGGAGATATCGGGCAATTATAACAGTAATAATTCTTAAAACAATATGATACTCATTAGTACTGGTTCTTAAAAAAAAAAAGTTTATTATAGCATTGTGAATTTCTTTTGCTTTCTAAGTTCATAGCAAGTTTTTGTTCTGTAGCTATTGTTGTTTGATGTCGGAAGTAAGTGTGGATTTTGTGAACACACATCATACACAATTTTTGGTTTTGGATATGTGTGCATGTAACACAGAAAAACTATTGTATACCTTGCTTTTTTTTTCATCTATAATGATTCTACTAATGCTTCTTTTATGTTTGTTGTGGCACATGGTTCCTGTTCCCTTGCTGTCCATTCATTTTCTGCAGCACCAATTTGTTGCTGGTAAGTACATTTAAATCTCTTATGTACTACTACTTTTAGATATCTGAAGATCATATAGGATTTGGTATTCATACTATAAGCTCAGGAATGAACTTTCCTTGGTTACTCAACATACTAACTCATCTATCAATGTGCAAATATAACATATGTAACATATTCTCTTGGAATTATTATTTTTTGTACAATTCATCAAGTTAAATGTTGTAGTGTGATTATTCCTGGTTATGGGGCATTTTTGTGCCTCTTAGCAGATGATTGTATTTATTAGATATTGTTGGAATTAAAGTTTGGTAGTGAGATTATTTAGCATTATGGATATATAAATACTTTTCAAATGTTTTTATTCTTCATTTACTATTGTTTTCTAATGAAAGACTATGGACATCTACCTGACCAGAGGTGAAAGTCCTAGATACCTGGTACTTATGTCCTTCATAATTCAAAGTAGCAAAATTGCCAGAAATTGAAGTCAAATCAAAGTAGCAAAATTGCCCCTTCATAATTCAACCTTTTTTCTTGGTGCAGTCACAGAGTGGTCAGGTGGGCTATATGTATCCCCTACTATGGCTGGAAGCAGACCTGGTGGGTTGATCGCCGGGGCTTGGGCAGCAATGATGTCTCTGGGGCTGAATGGTAACAAAAAATGTTGCTCATTCATCTCTTCTTGAAGCTAAATTCATTCTACTGACCCACATGGTAATCACATTTCAGGTTATTTGGAAAATACAAAACAAATGATGGAAGTCTCCAAGAAGATACAGAAAGGGTAAAGTGATGTTCTTGTTATCTGTTTCTATTCAAGATCAGCAATTTTTTCTGAAATTTGTATATGCTCACAGGATAGAGGAGATTCCAGGGCTGTTTATCATTGGACAGCCACACATGACTGTCGTGGCTTTTGGCTCCAATGATATTGACATCTTTGAGGTCAACGATATGATGACCTCGAAAGGATGGCACTTAAATGCTTTACAGAAACCCAACAGGTAGATCTTTATCCAAACACGTTTTCTACCACAAGATTGCAGTGTTTACTTCGATCCGAAAAATCTATCATGTTTGTAACCATTTTGTTTCAAAATTTTGGGCAGTATTCATATCTGTGTCACCCTTCAGCATCTTCATGTGGTCGGAGACTTTCTGAGAGATCTTAGGGAGTCCGTGAAGATGGTAAGTCCATTAAGAAATACCAAAATCATCTGATGTCAGTGTCTGACTAATCTTGTCTTGCTCTTTCGTTTGCAGGTAAAAGAAAACCCAGGTCCGATCAGTGGAGGGCTTGCACCACTCTACGGTGCCGCGGGAAAGATGCCAGATAGGGGAATCGTTCAGGACCTGTTGGTTGAGTTCATGGACAGCTCTTGCTAGCTGCAGCATTTAGACATACCAATTCTTAAGCTCTTTGCCTCACCAGGTTGTTGCAGAAACGTAATTGGATGATATAAGTATTTCAGCCATGTTAACATAATTTAGCCACTCAAGGGGATATTACTGTACAAGAATGTAGAACACTTGTTGTTTTACTTCAAAAACAATCAATCAGGCGTTATTTAGTTTATATGTAATTGAGTTGTGAACTCCTTACTGGTTCTCCTTCTCAACTCTTTTATTGTCAATCCGACTGATTTAGGAATCATGTTCATACATTATAAACTGGATATTTGATATAATGTTTATATAAACAGAAATATTTTTGTGTTTTAACAGTTTGGCGAATGGAAACGGAACTCCTTTTGGTTCTCCCCGAAACCAACCTTCTTTTTTGAACCCATATATAAGGAACTCCAAAAAAATTAGAAAAGTAAAAAAGAATTATTTTTTAGCTCTAAAAGTTTCAAAAGGAAAAACAAGATGCGTCATCAAAATAGTTCTAGTTCTAAAATGATGTTTTATTTTATTTTATTCATATTTTATATGACATGTAAATGGCTTGTAGTAGGTTTGACAACCTTATTTTGATTGGTTTTGTGGTCATTTCAGGCTTGTAAATATGAGTTTTGTATAGTCGTCACGTACAGGTAAAACTATTCAGAAATAAGCCATCCATATAATCATTTTGAGAGTTTTTTTAACTACGTAGAGTGGTGCATAGTATTAATTAGTATAATACTTAGGAGTTACCTAGATAGCATATGGTTGGATGGGCCTTTGGGGTAGTGTATAGAGTTAGTTCGTTGCTTTGCTCTACAATAGTGTCATGTGGGCATTTGTCGAGACTTTTGATCATAGTGGATTACCTTGGATTCTTTGTCCATGCGATCGTTTAGAGCTTACAAAGTCCATATTTGTAATTTGTATTATCTATTAAGTATTTACTGAAATAGATGCTTATGAACCTCGAGTTAAACATTTTCTTCAACCTATCTTCTCTTTTGTAGGTCCTCAAGGGACCACAAAAAATTTCGAGAAGACTAATCCTTTACGAACGTATATGCAAGGGTGTCATATGACTTAGGCAAAACTAGCTAAGTTCCTGATAGATGATATCAGAGTATGACAAGCATAGAAACACTTAGCATGAAATCATAGAGGACCTAGTAGGGCTACGTCGAAGGCAGCCAACATATGCGATCATTTGGGAGAAACAAGCGTTGAGATGTATGAAAAGGAATTGTTCAGAGGAGTGAAAATTCAAGATTGATATTCAGATGAATAGTCAAACCTTCACATGAGAGGCACCATGAGATAAGCGAGTTTGGAAGAATGTATAGCTCACAAAGGTTGTGATGGCCGAATTCGAGCTACGACTTGGCGTTGGCAACCAAACTTAATGGTGCTCAAGATAAGCAGGGCACTTGGAAAAGGATAACACAGTACAAGGTGTGATGAGTTTCTTAGCAACTAAAAGAGTTATGTAAAGCTCACAGAATTGAGGGGAATTACTAACTTGAATAATTCATTACTCGTGCAAGGACTTGTATGCAAACAATGAATTGTCCGTGGCCATCCCAAGGTGACTGAAACTTAGCGTCATAGAGCATTGAAACTTTCTCTTCAGCATGACAATGATACATCCACAAAAGGTTAAAGTGTGAAGTGAGTTTAGTATGTTACTAGGCCTTGAGGGGTGCAATATGGGTTATATTGGTGAAGAGTCATAATTTAGCAATTATGTTTGCGGGGACAAAAATAATGCATAATTTGTTTAGCAAGGTAGAGTAGTCCAAGTGGACGATGGTCTCTGAAATTTCTAGAGTAAAGGATGCAATAAAGGAATTTGCTCCAATGAGACATATATCCGGGAGGGATAAGTCCCGATTCTCTACAGGGCGAATCGTTTACAATGGATCACATATGTTAAGGAGGGTACCTCAAGATAATAACTCCACCAAACTCAACAGACCGAGCGAGGGACAATGAGTCATTGCGTGATCTCTCGTAAGGTAATGTGTTGGTGAACACTTTGCAAGATCAAATGAGGGAATGACCCAAGACAATACTAAACAAAGACATACTTAGAGTCGATGTTGAGATCAGACTCAATAGAGGGTTGACCCATGGAATGGTGGGCATGAGAGCCACCATCAACTCAATGCAAATCACGGAGTGGAGTAATTTGGGTGGAACATAGTGAAGTGCCCGAGCCGCATAAAGGGAGTCGACATAAAAGATAAAATATAGAGCAAAGGTACAAGTCTTTCATTAGACAGAGGTTAAGAACATGAAAAGAAATGAACTCTGAGGCAAGAGCAGGATCATGTCGTTCCATAGGTCTCTTATTCTGATAGAGTGGACTCAACCTACATAGTGCCAAAGTCAAAGAGAGTATTGAGGCATATGCATCTTGTCTCGATGAAACATTTGATTTAAGAACTAAGACAACTTAACTTATAGAGGCGAAGTTAGGGTCAGAAGGCTTTCACATGGTATAAGATGATAAGAGACGAGTGCTCTTGAAGAATATGTCATATTTCTACTATTCGAATTACTGTGAAAGAAGCAATACGCAATGAAGATTGTGTTGGGGAGCAAAGGTCTAGGATCCAAACAATGGGATACTAAGTTTAGCGAAGTTAACGGATTTTAAGAGTTGCTAGGTGATGGACTATCCTAGAGATATACTTCGTCCGAGTGTAACCCAAGAGTAAGTGGCCAAAGGTCGATTGCCACAAGAGTGAACATAAATAGAGGTGGCGGAAGCCATGCAATGTGATGGCAAAGACCACATATGGAGAGATTGTAGTCCGAGTTCATCCCACGAAGATTAGAATACGATAAATTTATCATCAAGGGGCAACATGGTACAGCGAATCATGGTGGAGCAGTTCAAGACAATGTGTCATACACATGAGAGGTATTGTAAGAGACTTGATCATAGGGAGATATGACCGAGAGCTACTAGGAGCTCCACTTCGATGAACAACATAACGATAATAAGGGATATGGATTCAAAGAGTGAATATCATGGTACTAGAGAGGCGAGTCTTTTGTGTATGCATTAAATTTTGCATTGAATGAAAACCTTAGTTATGAACATATAGGGGCTATGTATCACCGAGAGAAAATTTTGAGTGTAAGTACCAGTGAGTCTCATGGGGAGGGCTTGTTCATACAAATGTATGATTAGAGTGGTTGGAGAATTGGATTGATCCAAAGATCATATTCGCTTAAGGAAGTCCGGCAAGTCAGAGGGCAAAATCGAGCAAGCGAATATTGCTACCAAAGAAGTAAAGGAGAATAGAATCAGAGTGAGTCCTATAAATTGATGGCAGAGGCTATGCATGAAAGTTACAATCTATCTTTCTATTGACCAAGGAGAATTGCTCAAGAAACATAGAGGTGTTGAAGCAAGTGGTTGAAAGTGATGAGGAAACGATGACGAATCTAGAGGGACTCAACTATCCAAAATCAGACATCGGTTAGAATAAAGATAGACTCGGATGAGTGTTATAGTACCACAGAAGTGGATCAATCGATCATGAAGAAAGTGACATAGTTACAAGGCGATGGATAGTAGGGTCATAGGTATAACAGTGCCATGGTACCACAGAAATGAGACTTCCGTGGAGTCATCAATCCCTTGCTCTTAGGGAGGAAGTTCGCTTGGCCGTGAAAGAGACTAAGAAGTTGGAGAATATAGATGCAAACTCTAAGTACTGAGAGAAGACTGAAGGGCAGAGGCTAAGAAACTTCGTAAAACCGATAATGGAGCGCTCGACTAAAAAATAAAGTAGACAGCACATAGTGATATACCTTTTTTGTTTAGAAGAGTAGGCAACATAGATGATGGAGAAGGCGGTACAATCCCAGAGATGACCAAAACTATTGGAGACTTGCTCTAAGTTGGGTAAAATTTTTATCTTTTTGGGTAAAACTTCTTGCATTCCAAAAGTTCAATGGTAATAAGAAGACAAATCACAATAGCTAATTTATCGTAAGGAGTGTAAACATTTTGAGTGCTTCATAAGTGTGAGCAAAGAGTAAGCGAATGCTAGTAACCAACTCGATACATGGAGTATAACTCTTCAGAAGGCAAGCAAAGTTGAGTAACCTTTGTTTTCTCAACTCTTAAGAGAATGGATGAAATCAAGTACTCTGGTTCTCTTATTTATCTAGTATAAGAGTTCTGCATAGGTTTAAAGACCTTTTGTAGAAACTTGGTGGAAGACAATAGTTATCCAATCCTCACCAATGGTGATTGGTGTCCTTAAGAGTAGACTGTCCGTTTTATTTTTCAACAAAATATCAATCAAAAGTGAAATTAATGTGAACCTACTTGAACGCGACAACTAAGTAGAAGATGAATCGATAAACAAATTTTACAAAGAAAAGATAAAAAAAACTTTAAAGTCTGCAAGGCATTGCTCATTAAAGCTCTAATAAGTGTCCACCCAATTCAAGCGGCATAAGACATTTGAGAGACTAACGCATAACAAAAAATATATTTTTGTTTATATGAAGGATTCATAGAAACCAACAAGGATCAACACAACTCTATCAACCCCACACCAAAGTTAGAGTCACGACGAGTTAAAGCAACATGTCGGATCAAAGTTTGACTACTCAACAACAATGATGGAGTACATTTGGAAGATAAGAGACACATTGCAACCAAAATAGAAAATTGAAAATTCAACAAAGGTGATGTGATACAATATCCATGTAAATAAGTGAGGGAGAATGTCATAAATAAAGCTATAAATAGGGTATTTGATATGATGCTAATATATGTCTGTGCCTTTTGATTTTGTTTATACTTTGTACGGTATATATAAAGTTTATGGTAGGTTTGGCTATCCCATTTTGGTTAGCTTTTATAGTCGTTTGAGGCTTATAAACATAAGTTATTTACAATCATCATGTTGAGGTAAAATTACTTAGAAATAGGCCATCTAGATAGCCATTTTAGGAGTTTACAACTCTATAGAGTAGTGTAAAAATGTCAGGCAATACAACACCCGGGAGCTACTCAGGTGGCACATGGTTCGATGAGCCTTTAAGGTAGCATCTAGGGCTGGTTCGCTGTCTTGTTCCATAGTAGTATTATATGAGAATTTATGAAGACTTTTTGTTGCATGGAAAACCTTGAATCTTTTATCGTATGACCGTTGATAAGTTTATATTTATAATTATATTACCTATTAAGTATTTACTAAAATGGTTGCTTGTGATCTCGAGTTAAATATTTTTTTTAATCCGTCTTCTCTTTTGTAGGCTCTTAAGCGACCATAAAAGATTTTGGAGGGAGAGGCTAACCTTTTGCGATGGACACATAAATGTATTGTATGACTTAAGAAAAATCAACTAACACTGTAATACCTTGATAGGGTTGTTCAAATCGGTTCAAATTGAACTAATTTTTGGTTAAAATAAATTACGTGCAAACGAGATCAAATCGAACTGGTTAATCTGGTGAGGTTAAATGATTTATAATTTTAAGTAGTTTTAATTTTTTTTAAATGAATCGATGAACTAATTGAAATCTTAGTCCAATTGGGCTGAGATAGATTTGTGAAATTCGACTCATATCATTTAGGAAATTATGATATGGTTAAATTAATCTTTTGATTAATTTAATTAACTAATTAAGAAATTAAGATAACAAACTCATGGTTGATATTTTTTAAAATCAATTTGATTCAGTTTGAATCGATTAACCAAAGTGAAGAAGAGTCACATCAATTGAAATTGTATATCATCTTCAAAATGGAACTATTGATGAATCGATTTATATCAAATCTATTTTGAATCAATTTGATTTGGTTTTAGACCCTTGCTAATCTCTTGCTGTGAGTAGAGGCAGATCAAGGGATATTGCTTCGGTACAATTCGTAACACTTAACATCACTATGCATGATATCGACTCGATGAACTAACTGACTTATTAAGTTCATTTGACTCGAATCATTAGTCAAAAGATTAAAATTTATAATAATATATTCATTAGATCCTTATCCACTTCTGATGTGTGACTAATCATGATGCTATAATTTTTTTTACCATAGTACGGTGCATATGAGGTGTAGTCTAATGATGACTCAATGATGTGTACTTCCAATATGAAACTAATCAGGATGTTATAATTTTTTCCGTAACAAATCCTCTAACTTCATCTACAAGTAATATTTTTCTTGCTCACACCCCCTCATCAAATCAAAATATTAAGTCGATTCTAATATCAATTATCATGACTCAGATCTAATTAACCTATCAACTTCCTTTGACCCAAATCACTAATCAAAATATTTAAATTTAAATTAATAATAATATAATAATCAAATTTATATAAAGTAATTTTAATTTTATTTACTTTATATTTAGAACTAATTAGAATGTTACAAACCAATTAGAGGAACCATTACACAGACAATAAAAGAAAAATTAAGTGTTCCATACTGTTGATCCATTTCTTTTAGACGCAATTCTTCAGGTCCCTATCAACACCTCACACAGCATCTGCCACATGCAGTGTCTCCCTACTCGCAAACACACTGAAAAGCTACTCAAGAAACTGCTCCTCACATGACCCCATCCATTACAGACATGCATGCTTTAGTGCAGTTGCAGTTGGAGGAGCATCCAAGATCCAAAAGTGGAAGCATTGCCTGTTGATATGCATGGCAGTAATAATTCTCATATGAAACTTAGCAGCAGTGGTAATAATAATATATTTATTCCCACGTACATAAGGTACGAAAGAAGAACAAATTATAATGTCCACCAGAAAGACAGCAGCTTCCACACTGGTAACTGATTCAGAATATATTTATTTACCTCCACACTGTAAACTTATTCTTCGATTCGACTTCTCGTTGTAAAGGTTCAATTTACTTCCATGACTTGTGTGGATTCAGGAAGTTTGACTGGCTCCTTCCCTTCTACAGCTCCAGCACCAAATCTGTCAGGTCCCAATACAGAAGAACAGATGTTTCAGTAGTAGATTTTAAGATGGAAAATGTCAACTACAGAAGTTTTTACTTGATGAATTTGCAGTTCACATAATATCTGCTGATTCACAGGCATCAAGCGGTCAGACAACTCATCTACACATGCAAATTTTCTGCAACAAGATGAGATTGGACTGATGTGCTTTGAATTAAAAAGACAAATTTAACTTTACGTGTATGTGTATCTCACCACTGGAATAACAGATTTTGGAGAAATGCTGGAGACAAGAGAAGTGCTACAAGTATTCAACATATGAACCTCTCTCTCTATATCCAAGAGCTATCTGTCATCCTTTGGCATCCTAAATCAGATACCATATCAACTGTGTTGGGACGTTTTTTTTCTTGGAATCCTTAACCAGAATAAAGAGAATGAATTTTAGTTGACAAACTTAACAACAAAAAAAAGATGCTAAGGCTCCCATGTTCAGCATAGAAAGTTTTGTTTTGATGGGCGTTGAATGTGTGCCTAAGCCTTACCTGTGAATTATTTTCATTAGCTTGTAGAAATAATATGCTAAGAAGAAAATGAACAAACATTGATAGGCAGTTGGCAAATCATTTCCAAACATAATGCAACTGGTCATTTTTTACTTCTACCTAAGATATAATGATTACAGTAGATTGCATCTGAATGTATTGTGAAGGGACACTTACAGTCTGCGTCAGTCTTAATCCAGTGTTCCCGATTGATATTTGAATCGCAGCCACTAAAAGCATTGGATGGAGGATCGGTGCAGAAACTGACGTTTAGAATGTCTTCTTTTCTGCATTCACCTTTCAAAGTGGCTAGTGTGCTACCTCCCATACCACTGAGATCATTGCCTCCAACTAGAGCCGTGTGATCTTTCTTCTCGATCTTGCCAGTCTTTGAAGCTTTCTTAGTCATGATACTGCTCTCAGGGTGAACTTTTCTGTGGAAAATTTGAAGGATCTGAAACATGAAAACAACTCTTTTAGAGGCTGGATATTGTTGTGGATCGTTTTTCTAGAAACTAGTCAGACAAGAATTCTTGATGTGAATCACTACTGACATGTCTGATCAAAGAAACATACAGCTACTCCATATCATACATGTATACAGACTAATAAAATCACTATCACTGTAGCAAAGATAGCAAGATTTCAGAAACAATTTTCCACATAGATGTACAATGATTCAAGAAACCAAGGTGACTTGCTGACAGATTCTTTATTCAAGAAACATGTGTTCTAGAACTACCACACTTGTTGCTTACTAGCAGCCTACAGATACGATGAAGAAGGTGCTTTTTGGATGGATTCAGATCTAATGAGGTGGTTGTCAAGTAACAGCCAAGTGTTCTTGTTATCCAGATAAACACTAAAATCTCTGAAGTAGCTACTACAGATAAAGCAGACAAGAAGTAGCTTTAGATCGAATATGCTGGTTAGCATGCCCCATGTGATTTGATTTATAACAGCTAGTAAGAAAGAAGCATCAATCCAATCAAAACTTTTATCTATGGGTTCACTTTTAGGCAAATCAATTTCCTTGTCAACCAACAGTGCCATCTTCACATAGTAAGGCAGGCATAAGAGGACAACCAGTTTTTGGCACTTGTTACTGTCCAGATTGGCTTGGTTGACATGGAGCCAAATGAAGGTAGGGCACAGCTTGGCTCAATGTAGAGACACTTATCACAGGGTGATGGCCACTAGAGACACTTATCACTGACCCAAAACCAAGATCAAAGTGTTGCCCAGTTAGCAAATGGTAAAAGGATTAATTCATGCATACATCACCCCTCATTATGGATTTCCCTGGTTCTCCCAATATGCAAGACATATGATTGACATACAGATCGATCTTAAATACAAATACATAACAATAAAAGCACCTTGAAATTGCATGTGATGAGTTGGAGACGGTCGTACATTGATACCATGTTTACTTGTGTTCAATGTCTCTACTGGGATTCAATGTCTCGTAATATGATGACTCTGAATCATAAATTGATGATTTTTTTGATGCATTGTGCAAAAATGAACGGTGATCTCGTGATCCGTACCTTTTGGATCTTCGTCTCCACCGTTGAAGCATGAGTTGAGCCGCCACATCCGTCCGATCCTTTGCGGTGCTTTGCCATCGTGGTTCTCATCAAGCACAACTCAGCCGTCGGCTTCCCCTTCGCATGGCCCCCGCTGTCTACCCCGGCGAACTCGGCTTCCTCCGCCTTTCGGCCGCCGCCCTCTGCGATCCGGCTCATCATGATCAGCTCCCCCAGCGAGGCCCGCCGCTCCTTCCGCCCACCTGCCACCGCGGACGCTGTCTCGATCGGCGACCCGAACGGGAAACCTTGAAGCGGGCACGCCGCTGCCCCGGAATGGCTGGAGCGGGCGGAGGACATCCCGCCGCCGCCTCCGCCCTTCTCCGCCTCCGTTGCCAGCACCTTCTCCAGCTCCGCTCCCACCACCATCAGGTCCCTCTCCGTCGCCTCCGCCTCCTTCTCCGCGATCGCTTCTAGCGCCGCCGGCGTGACCAGCTCCTCCACCGCCAACACCAAGGGCTTCTTCTCGTCCACCTCCCCGTTCGCCTTGGCGTCAGCCTCCGCTCCCTTCTCTTCGATTGGCCAGGACCCAGTCCCTAGTGTTCCGACGGTGAGGAGCCCCCCGAAGAGCACCTCCATCGCCGGATCTCCCCCGCCACCTCCACCATGGCCGTCAAAGAGCACCTCCGCATCGAGGCGGAGGCTTCTTACCTTAAAGGGTTCGCATTGGCGGCGGCTTCGGTGGGGGTCCTCGTCCAGCGACGGTTGCCCGGCGAGGCAGTTACAGGTGCCGCCTGCGACACATACAGACAAGCGTCCCAACTTAACGGCGGTACGGTGTACCCAGAGGAACACGTCAAGTCGACAACCGAGCACTCAAACAGACAAAGGTGAACGTACCGTCTCCCAAGTCCTTGAACACATCGCCGCTGGTGGAGCGGAACCTGCGGTGCATCCAACCCAGAAGCTGCAGCGGGAAACGAAACCGTGTTGAGGAAACGGTGGAATACGGCAAATGCAGGAAGTGAAAGGCCTCCTACTCACCTTCATCTTTGCTGCTGGGTGTGCTGGAGGAAGGGCGGAGGGGGTGGAGCGGGGAGGATAAAAGGCGGGGGAGGGGGCAATGTCTCAATGATGAAGGCGGGAGCGTGTGGAGGACGATGGTGCGTGAAGAGGAACACGGAGAAGGCAACAACAAAGCAATGCGCAGGACACTGTTACGCTAAAACAGCATGTGAGTTCGGAGCTCTGATGCAGAAGAGCAAACGCGACAGGACAGGAAGAACAGAGAGGAGGGACTACGGTGTGGCGTGGTGGTGATCCATTTGGCACGATGTCGCAGTGGAGAGGGCCGACATGGAAGGGAAATCTTCGGAGAGAAAGGTTTGGGACGCACATCGTTGTTACCCCCCAAACAAGAGAAGACAAGGCTAGCTGAGCCAAGAACAGAGTGTCCCATCTCCATAATGTTAGATATCATCGATGAAGAGTGCAACGATTTATGGAGGATCGCTACATGCGTTCTCTCATTGCAGTAAGTACTTCTAACGAGAAAATTTCTCCGTATTTACGTTTGCGTCAACTTAAAATAAAATAATTTCTTATATTTAATTTTCTCATATAACGAAAAACTTAATTTTTTATATAAAAAATAGACCAAAAAAAAATTATCAAACCACATAAACTTTTCAGCAATTTTTTTTTGGGGGTGTATTCTTTAATTTGATTTTGATTATTTGTATCTATATTACTCTCTTGATTTCGTTCTTCTCTTCCTTCCCAACGCTTGCGGCTGCTTAAAAGGATGTCCTGTGGATGACAGTCCGAATGAATACATTGTACCCAATCCCATGTCCCTCCACTGCAATAGACAATGTCGTGTGATCCGAGTCAGATATGTGGCTCACCCAATCTCCCGTGACCTCCTTTGGGGCCACTCGAAATGGCTTCATGCAACGAAATCACACCGAGAAAGTACAAGAGGTGTAGAATAATGACATTAGTACTGAGAAAACAAAGCAATGGCCTTTATTGCTGTCCCAAAGCAACATGTACGCTTTTGGGCACCACCATGGAAGCGGGCATCTCCGTAAGCGAGTTGACCATGCTAATCGTGTCATTTCACGAGACCTAAACCGCTCTACAAGAAATTATGAAACATAACATTTTTATTTAAGAATTCACCCTAAAATAATTTTAAAATCACAAAACCGATTATTCAAACTGAAATAATTGATTTCAGCTTTCACAGATATAAAAACCGAAACTCCTATTCAGTTTGAAATCAGACAAATCATCGGACCAATTCGATTTTGGTTCCATTCCGGTTTGAGTCAGGCTAGATCCGGTTCTCATAATTATCCCAAGTGTTGTCACCTCACTAATAACCAGTTCAACACCATCTCTGTCATTAATAATAATAATCAAGAATCTAACATCACCTGCACCTAATCCAGGGCAAGTAGCACATCACCCTTCCTTATCCTCTACAGCCAAACTACGTATATATCATGACTAATTAGTGTACGCTCCAAATATACATAATTAATTCCCCAGGTGCAAGTTCCAAAAAACCTTTTGACTCCCCCGAACCAACACACCGTTCAGACCCCTTTGGCCTCTCACCTCAGAAGGAGACCATCCCAAACTTATACTCACCAGGGCACTAATCCACTCTCAACAAGAAACATGCAAGTGGAAAACCCCCACCACTCTAATTAATATCCAGCCACCGTACCAACTCAATTCTCCTTAAAAATCAACTCAGAGTACATGCAACAATTTAATGCGAAACACTAACAAAAAACCAAAAACTACATAGCTTCCAACGATAGCAATTGTAGTTTGAGTGAAACTGGTTTATACAAACTAGCTATTGCAATATTACATGGGCCATATTAGACATAAAGTAATGCTGTGATTGAGTAAAGCACAACATATCTAAATTATATCCACATATCTATATCCCGGCCAGAAAAAAAACAGCAAAACTACCGGAAATAGGGAACATGGACAATTTACACAACTCTCTAAACAGCATCTGCGGACTCAAAATTCCAAAACAGCACCACCCAATTAAGCTATATTTTCTATATTTTCTCTTTTTTTTGATTTTTTTTCATTTAAATTAAGAGAGAGAAAACAAAATGACCTCAAATGCCCGGACACCAAAGGCTCCATAAACGAGGGTTGAAGAGCCCCATCAGGTCCGGCCATCCCCTCCGCCTCTCGTTGGACACAGCCACCGCCACCGCTTCCTCTTCCCCGCTCCTCTCCTCGCCCTTTACCTCCGTTGCGGGCTCTGCTGTCTCTGAGGCTTCCTTCACTTCGCCCGAAAAGCGGGCGGCTCCACTGGCCACCGATGCTTCGAACAACTTCAGCTCGTGGACCACCGACGCTTCCACCTCCACCGACTTCCCCCGCTCCTTCTTCCGCTTCCCCTTCCCCTTCTCAGCTCTATCCCTCGCCTGCCGCTCCCTCCGCCGCCCCTTGCAGCCGTCACCACCGCCCTTGTTCTCCGAGCTCGCAAGGCGCTCCTCGAACGCCTCGATAGCCTGGTGGATGAGCTCGCGGTCGGGGGAGCAGTCCCACCGCGACCAGAAGCTGGCGTAGCAGTCGAAGCATCCGCAGTCGAAGAGCGGCCGATGAGCCGGCGGCATCGCCTCCCGGCGCCGCTTCGGCTCCATTCCGGCGGCGGGACCATTGATCGACTGCGTGATCAGGTACGCCAGCACCTCCTTGTCCTCGCAAGTCAGCGCGGCCGTGAGGGCCAGGATCGCTGCCGGGAGGAGCTTGAGCACGGCGAGCGCGTCGTGGCTATGGACCGAGGACCCTCCTTCGTCTCCACCGGCAGACGGTGGCGCCGCTGGCGACGGGTGGACCTTTCCCTTCCCCTTGGGGTACAGGTTCATTGCTTGTTGTGGATCCTCTTTTTTCTGCCTTCTCACTATATATATATACACTCACATTTGTAGATATTTTTGGCCCAAATGATGAGAGAGAAAGACTAGGGTTTTACCGGCCTTTACTTACCACCCAACGAAGACAGAGCGAGAGGCGTGTGACAGTGATGTGACCGACGTGGCCGCACATTCTTACTCGCCGTTGGATCCCGGATGGGCAACAAATAAGGAGAGGGTGTTGCTGCGAGATTCGTGTTCTCTCCGATGGGGCCGTACCTCGCTCCTCGCTCCGTTCGATCGCCTACACCGCCTTAGCCGGTCGGGTCGACTTTTGTTCTCGGGGTGGTTTAGGCGTAAATATACGCACGAGGTATCATGATCCGTCGATCGAAAATCGACGGCAGACACTTTCTCGCATATTTTTTGTTGTGCGGACGCACGGATCGAGCCGCACCGAGAAAAGATCAACAGTTTAAGTTGTTTATGGCTCGGAGAGGCGGTGCGGCATATTTAAATGTTATCTGATTTGTCGAAACTACCGTATATGGCGAGGGAAAATAGTGGATGTCGTGTTGAGGCATGTCGACGATTTAGCGAATGGGTGATGAATGATGAGAGCGGCGGATGACCAAGGGCGGGAAGTCGGCGCAAAGTACATGAGGCAGACGTATCCGGGGACTCTGATGGCGCTTAGTTCCCATGACACGACCCGCTGCACATGGAAGCATCGGAGCCGTCGATTTGCTGATGCTCACGTACGTACGGTGGCTGCATTCTGCACACAAACACACCCACTTCAGCTTCAGAGGTGACATGCGATGAGTGGGACGTGACCAGAAGGACTGTTTCTGAAACGGGCATGGGAATCGAAGTCCTGTCGGGATTAAGGGGGTGGAAATGGAATGTGAGTTGGGGAAGGAATGGGAGACTAAGAGCAGACATTGAATTTGGGCTACGTACATGAAACAGAGAGTGGTCTCTGATTGAGAAGCTTGGTAAGTTTCTTGCGACGTTCAGCTCAGTTGTTGACATTGAATTTGACGTGATTTTGGTGGATATACAAAAGAGCTTCTCGGAAGCATCCTTGATTGGAAGAGTCACGAGCCTTGGTTTTATTCCTGTCATGACTAAGAGCAGACAAGTGCATAACTACAACAAGCTATGTCAAATGCTGATGCATCAAACGGGTACATCGTATAGACTATTACTTCTGTGCATCAATAAATAGTTTTCTTTTTTTCTGAACAAATATCAACCCTATCGACCAGTGATCTGAACCATTGTAACACATTGTTTTTGCAAACTTAGACAAGCAGAAGATCAAAGCATTTAGTATAAAGCTTTTACCTTCAACCTGCCAGGAATCATATAGTTTTTGGGGAAAATCTATCGTACGGAAACAAGCAAAAGAACTTGCAAGAAACTAGCTAAATTCAAAATATTGTATACCTGAGAACTTCCTAATTGCCATGGATTATGTCAATTCAACTGGAACCATTATGACCACTTTTAGAAACATGTGTATTATGATTTATAAGTACTTCATCCTGTCATATCTTCTCATGGCATTATAGACAGCTTGGACCTGGAAAGGTCAATTGGAACACAGATCATATGCCACATGATAATTGTTGTCAGCAAGCACTCTGATTTACTTGATATATATACCTCCAGTTCAGTCTTAGATAAATTAAGGCATATTCATCCAAGGCATGAAATTTCTCAAAGGTAGCATGTGGCGGAAAAGAGAAAAAAAATGAAGGGTACCTGCTCACTTGAGATAACACGAATAGGTCCAATATTTGCTGACACATACTTGTCCCTTGAAGATACTTCCTGACTCACCCTACCCTGTTCAAAAAAGAAACATATGATATAAAAAGATCATGTTCTAATGTAACCTGAAAAAAAATTGATCACTTGCCTCTGAAAAAAAAGCTCAGCGATAGAAAAGATTTTAGTGAACAATGAAGAATAAAAAACTAGACAAAAATAATTAGCAATTGTAGTTGACTTACCATTACATATGCATCTGTACAAAAAACAAATTTAGGGGCTACAAGTCCTCCACAAAAGAATTTCAAGCTCTTCATATGTCTCCCAAGTCCCAAAATATAGATATTATAATATGCATATCCAATTTCAAAAATTACATTCTCTTTCATGGAATTCTATTTTTTTGTTCACTTTTCTTTCATCAGTTTTATTTTTTTTTTCCCATCAGCCTGATATCGCTATGCCAAGCAGTTTCAGAGTATTGACATGGCCTGAGTTACCAATAATCACTGTTCTAGCTGCCAGATGGCACCCACATACAAGTTTAGAATCAAATCAATTGAGAAAACTCATTAAAGTAGATAAACTGCAAGGAACACTCACGAGACAAGTATGAGATCAACAGGTTGGAACTTCTACTACGACGAGAAATGTAAGTAGGTAGTTTACATGCTCATTGTATCCTTCATCCCATCAGAATCTTGGGTAATGCAACACTCCTATCTCATGTCCCAACATCATCAACAGTAGGATGGCTTCTTAAAATGTCATATTATATTTCTTTATCAATCCAGAAGGTACAATCCAGAAGGTACTAACTATAATAACTTACTTGGATGATACATATGTAAAACTTTGCACGCATCCTAAGAACTATTTGACTAACATGATTGTTTTCACGGAACAGTAAACACAAACCTTTGGAATTGATTTTTGGATCACAGATTCAACAGAAACAACCATTGATTGGACAAATTCGTCATCTCCAGTTCCTATTGCAGTAAACCGCCTGACCGTGGGATACAAATTAACCTGTAAAAAAAATAAATTGATGAACATTAAAAATTCAGCATAATAAAAAATGAATTAAGTGCCTTTTTAGTTTTTCTCATTGGCTCATTAAGTAGTAGAAAAGATGGAGAACCCATCAAGAAGGGGTAGATCAATATTCTGTTTTCAGTTTATTGTTGCTCTACATGTTCTAAGTTGTTCTTACTGATACATTCAACTGGTTCAACTTTATCAACATATGCATCTTGATAGAACTAACAAGAGAGTTGCTTCAATTCAGCAACAAGCATCACCTTGTGTAGTTCAATATCAAATTTGAGGGAGAGAAAAAAATCACCCCAAGCATAAGATGAATGAGTTATCCTTTTAGACGTTCAGGATCAATATAGTAATATTTTGTATAAACAAATCATCAACTAGCCAATAAGATAAAAAGAAAGCATCTCAACCATTAATTTAAATAAGGTTCCATGGCTAATCAACTAGACCGCTTAAACTAAATATTTGAGTACCTCACAGCAGGAACAAATGCAATGCTAATAAACTCAGGCCAGCTTTTGATCTGTATTTACAGCAAACAGGTTGGGTACAGGCCTGAGTAGACTCTGGAAGCATCCATGTAATATCAGAAGCTGTTAAGTCAAGATAATTCTGCACTATAACCATGTTCCTATCAGAAGAAAAGTATAAATATACATTTGCCCAAAGTAGATTTTGTATTTGGAAAGCACGAGAGTTAGAAGACCAAATGCAGATATAGCTTTTCTCTGATAAATGTTCTTTATCTAGATGGGATAACCAGCCATACATCTAGCTCAAATGTAACTATGCTCTAGAATAACAAAGCAAAAAAACAAACTAAAGCCTAGCTGCTTATATGTACTAGAATGAAAGGCAACATTGGAGCCAGGCATATGTCTTATCGTTGGTGTCATGAAGAAGCAACAAAGTGGATTCCAAGTAGCATAAATGTAAACAAAATAAATTTTGCAATATTGACTTTAAACTAAGGTGAACGGAAAAATGAGTAGCTTGGTGTAGTGTATCGACATTGTACCTTCTTATCTAGAACAAGCCATTCATTAGTAGAATCATCTATCACCGTACCACCAATAACAACATTTGTGGTTTGTGCAACCCTTTAGACTTTGATACTTCCGGATCCAATGCCAACAGATGTTAAAAAGGTGGAGGTTAAAAAAAAAAACATCAGGATCCAATACTTTACTGACAAATAGCAGCAAATGAACTAGCCCATAAGATCCAATAGATGTTTTGCCTTTAGGTGACATGATGTCATGTCATTGTATGTCACCTTGTTTATTAAGCTACCTGCCCCACTTTCGAAACTCTAATAGTGAATGGATATGGATGCCCCTCGATGATAGAAGCCCAAAAATACTAGCCAGCAGTAAATGCAGACAGCTTATTTCCATATACTTCTGGTTGTTATCCTCTGCAATAACCTCCTCTATAAACCAATTTCAAAAGGAGCTGTTTCAAAATCCACATTTCAAAAATGGAGGATCAATACCATACACACTTAAGACACACAGGATTAACTGCTCTTCGGAAGTTGCTATCCAATTTTAGGCTCTAACATCTCAAGAGCCTTATGTAACTATCCTGATGAAACATATCTTCTTTAAAGATATATATGGACAAACATATATAGAATGGTTCTCTCTTGCTTGATTATTAAGCATGATTAATTACAGAGCTTCAAGCCATATGACCATTGCTCCACTGTCCGTAGAAAGAAGAGGAATGAAAGAGAAGGAATAGAGAGACGAGAAAAGATATACCCAATCGAGAGAGATGCAGTCAGGAAAGCTGATGATGAAGGTCTACATCAGAAATATTAAGGCAGAGCACAGATATCAGGCACGACTTGCTGGGGCAACTAATTAGGTTATGAGGGAGATCAAGCTCATACTTAGTTGGAATTGGGTCTGGGAGAGCAGGGGAGGAGGGAGAATGGGGAAATTAGGTTTCGATCTGCTATTGCTATCCTCTGATTGAATTTTCCCAATATCTGATGCTCTTTCCTGCAACTATTCACCCTCCTATTTCCTGTAAGGCTAATTAGTATTAATAACTTTAATGGGTACATTCCGTTCCGGTCTAATACATCCGGACTCTGTTGAATGTGGCTTCACGCCGGCAAAACGCTGAAGAAAATTTGGCATCTTACAGGGATCCAATCGGAATAGAGAAGTTAATAAACTGATGAGCCACAAAGTATCAAGTAACAGAAAACAGAATGGGGATTTCCGAGACTCACCGGAAATCGCCTTGAGGATGGCTTCCTGGGGTGGGCCTTGTTCATCCTGACGGGAGGCCGCCGACGGGGCGTCGCCGCGAGAACACCGAAGTAGAGCGGTACCCCACGTAGCCCTAACTCTACGTTCGGGAAGAAGAGGAGGGATGATCGAATGGGAGGCAGCGAGAATGGGCGGCGGAAGGGCCGCCATGGCTGCTCCGAGAGCAGCATCGAACGCATCGCGACGCTTCTGCGCGCCATCTCGCCGATATTTTTCTTCCCGGAACCGTTCGCTTCACAACAAATCTTGAAAACTCGTGCGAACGAGTGGTTCACGGTTGGAGATAATGGTGGCCTTTGCAATCAACTAAGTGCGAGCCGAACTTGATCAAACCCGGTTCTGAGTGAGTCCGGACCCGAATTAATTCCGAGCCCAAACTTAGGCCCGTTCAGACGACTCCGGTTTAATCTGTTCACCGGTTCAATCTCCGACCCGGAGAGTTCGAATTACCGCCCCGACTCGTGGCAGGCGGGAATCGCTTCAGGTACTCCAAAATCCGTGCCACCCAAATCCAGGTTCACAGGCTCCTCAAAAACCCTAAGCCTAATCCCCATTTCCTGTCTCCCGTTTTCTATTTCATCGTACGAAGAAGCTGGTCCTCAACCAGGCCGATCTGTTGGACGTCGTCGATTTCCACGCCGTTGTTGAATCCTTCGCACCCCGGAGAATATCTACGGATTCGAATGTCCGGTGTTCGATTTTCCAGTTTTCGCTGTAGAGATCGGCCAGGTACCTTCCTTGTTCTGCTTCGTTTACTCTTTTTGTGGCGGATGATAGAGAAGCAAGTTATTTAAAGAATGCTGAATGGGACACGAGAGATTTATACAGATGATTGACCGAAAGGGGATCTTGCAGAAATTGACGATTGAGAATTGGTTAAAAAGCGGTGAACATGCAGAAAAACAAAGAGGTTGAATTATGAGTTGAAATTAGAAGATGGTTCTGAGTTCTCATCTCATCGATGGCTGTGACTGTAGCAAGTTCCCAGTAATGACAATAGTGTCTATGTTTTCACTTGGATTTGTTCTGGCTTCAGAGGATTTCTGTCTCGATGATCATCTCCTGAGCAATTTCCTAATTTGTTCATAATAATCTTGTGAATTAACATTGTTAAATATCGTTGTCTTCTTTTCTTTTGTTGTTAATGGATAATTTCTGTTTTGTAAAAGAGTTAAATTTCTATAATGAGTTATCATAAGCATTAAATTGACTTTATAGAACGTAGAAGAATGAGTTTCATCAATCTACAATAATGGCTAAAACACAGGTCACAGCACATGATTTCACTGGCAGAGAATGCATGAGATGGAACTTGTTTTGTTACTTGCAAAGCAATGAAAATTTCATAAATATTTATTGATATATCATGACTACACTTGGAATTTGGCAAATAGAAGCCGAGGTTGTTTGAGAGATTAAGATATATAAGGACACTGATAACCCTTGAAACTTGGGAGTGAGTTGCAAGGCAAGTGCTGCAAGTCACACACTTCAGTGTAGTAAGACACACTTGGCTAAGCGGAATGAAAATTCTAATAAAAAGGTTAAAACATTTTTATTCTATTATAGATATTAACATAAAAAAATCTCAAAAATAATTTGAATAAAAAACACACAACTATAATAATCTAATATTTTATCCTTCAAACTATTGCCTTAAACTTGTGGATCTGTTTTTGTGAATTGTGTTACTGGCTAGATATAGTATCATATGCAAGTATGTGTCATCTGATATCTTGATTGTCCTGCATGTGCCATGTGATATATTGATTGTCCAGTGACAAGGCTGATTCAACCACATGATTAGTCAAGTCATACAAAAATCGAGGAACATGTAATCCAAAAATTAAAATCATATAAGTTAGTATTACTGGTATAAATAACTCGATTAATGATACTATTTCTGAACAACTTTATACGTAACACTATTAATCAATGATACTAGTGTTACTAGTATTTAGTTTCTCTGTCAGGCTATACATCAATTATGAAGAAAGACAGCCAATATAAACAAGCTTGTAATTCATGCAATACTTGTAATTGATTTGCTTATAGAACATAGTAAAGGTTTTCTTGACCTAGTAGTACCACATAATCTTTTAAAAGGCGTTTTGGGTGAGTTATCGGCTGCAGGGTTTCTGTTTTAGTTCTATTCCACCAATTTTAATCTTGATCTTCAGAATGATTAATGATGTTATATTGTAGTTCTTTCTTCACAATGTCTGTTTTCTTTTCTTTTCTGCAATATTTTCTCAACCTTCTTCGTTTTGTTGGTTTGAAGAAGAGGTTTAAGAATCACTTTCACCCAACAAACTGTGTGTGGGTTGGGTTGAAGTAGTGATACTCATCACCGGTTGTGTT